>NC_133656.1:173432302-173732302 GCF_009905375.1 Apium graveolens
TTCTTCTCCATCAGCTGCCCAGTCTTTTTCTTGAGTAATGAAAGCCCTCTCCTTTTGCTTGAGCAGATCAAAATATTTCTTTTTGTAATCTACTTGGTCAAATTTCTTCTTTTCAGAAGTTGGCTTTCTGCACTCACTTGCAAAGTGTCCACTTATACCACAATTGAAACACTTGAACTTGGATTTGTCCACCATGTTCTTATGAGGTTTAGTGGCTCTAGTGTTTTTCCTAAATTTCATCTTTGCAAATCTCCTGGACAGAAATGCAAGATGCTCATCAATACCATCAGAGCCATCTTGGCTGGAGTTATCTTCATTCTCAGCAACTTGCTCCTTACCCTTGCTTGATTCTGATTTGCTTGTGCCATCTTGGGAGTTTGATGTAGATCTCACAGTTTTTTGTCTGCATTCTTTCTCATTTTCAGCTACCAAGGCAACTGAACCTCCTTTCTTTCTTCCCTTCTCCAATACCTCATCCTGTTCCAGCTCTAGTTCATAAGTCTTCAAGATTCCATATAATCTTTCAAGAGTGAAGTCCTTATAATCTTGAGAGTTTCTCAAGGAGACAGTCATGGGTTTCCATTCCTTTGGCAAGGATCTTAAAAATTTAAGATTTGAATCCTTCACCTGGTACACTCTACCATACAGCTTCAGTCCATTCAACAGCTTTTGGAATCTATTGAATGTGTCATTTAAAGATTCATTTTCTTCAAAATGAAAATACTCATACTGTTGAATGAGAAGCTGCATTTTGTTTTCTTTTACTTGTTCTGTACCTTCACACAGTAGCTGAACTGTGTCCCAAACCTCTTTGGCAGTTGTGCAATTTATCACATTATCAAACATATCCTTGTCAAGACCATTAAACAAAATGTTCATAGCCTTCTTATCCTTGTGGACTTCTTCTGTGTCTTCCATTGTCCATTCTGCTCTAGGTTTTGGAATGGATTGACCAACAGCAATTGTGGCCGTAGCAACTGTGGCTACTTTGTGGGGAATGTGAGGACCATTCTCAATGCAGTTTACATAACCTTCATCTTGGGAGAGAAGATGAAGGTGCATTTTCACCTTCCAATGGTGATAACTGTCTTTGTCAAGAACTGTGATTTTTACTCCAATATCCTTCTTACTCATCTTTGTTAGTTTCCAAGATCTTTAAACTCTTTGTGTGTCAAGAGCTTGCTCTGATACCAATTGTTATTCCTAGTGGACTAACAATGAGATTTACAGAAGGGGGGTTGAATGTAAATCTCAAAACTTTTTCAAGTTTTGAGCAGTTTTAAAGGCTTTGTGTTCAAGATAAACAAGTGTGTGAATTGCTTTAAGCTAATACAGACAGATATATATTCAAGCACTAATGTAAAGAACACAACAGACCTTAAAAACTTTTCTGGTGGATTGTTGTTCCACCAGAGATGGTATTTCAGAAAATCTGTGATTCAAGAAGTTGATCACAGCTGCGTCCTAGTACAAACTAGATAATTTTTCTCTCAAGATTTTTCTAAACAGCTCTGGAAAAATTCTCATCTAATTACTAGCTGTTACTTGGTTTATATATCACCAAGTTTACAAGTGAAGACAAAGATAAAAAGTACAATAATAAAATAAGTTCTCCACTTGTTTCTTCTCCATTTTTACTCCAGTGCATTGTTGACTATTGCCTCTTTATACTAGAGTAGAACGGCTGCTTTTTCTGATGTTCCTGAAATAGGCTACCACATCTCAGTTGTCTCTGTCAACCCATGTGCCTCTGTTTGTAGGTACAACTACCACTTGTCAACTGCTATTTAACAGAACATCCGTTGAAGCCTTCATCCGTTGATGGCTTTATCCGTTGATGTGTTAGCAGTTGAAGCTCTATCCGTTGATGCACTCATCCGTCAAAGGATGTTATCCGTTGAAGCTTTAGAGACATCCGTTGAAGCTTTGTTTCTCATCCGTTGAAGGTCTTTAAGTTATCCGTTGACACCATTTCATTTATACAAAATTACAAGGCATGAAATACTTATAATTGGCCTTCCTATCTGCATATCCTCTAGTAGTCAACATGACTTATAATTTCCCTCAACATTTAAGAATTTATATCTCAAATTCAGAGACTGAAATGTGCTACAACACTAGACTTATTTCTAAGTAAAGCTACACCATCAACGGATAGCCAAAATGGTCTTATCCGTTGAGGCTACAAACACTAGATTTCTACTTAAGTGTTTTGTTAAACATATCATCAAACTAATGCACATATATTCCTAACAATAGGGATTTTAGAAAATTCTAACCCATAATCCAGTAACTTATTCTTCATCCAAAGAATATGTGCACTGATTCTTCATCCAAAGAATTTGTGCACAACAGTTTCTGCAGCAATGTATTTTGCTTCTGCAGTTGATGTGGAAATTGACTTCTGTTTCTTGCTAAACCAAGAAACCAATCTACCTCCAAAAAATTGGCAACTTCCACTTGTGCTTTTCCTGTCAATTTTGCATCCTGCAAAATCTGCATCTGAGTAACTTATTAGCTTAAAGTCTGATTCTCTAGGATACCACAATCCCAGATCAGCTGTACCCTTAAGGTACTTGAAAATTCTTGTCACAGCTGTTAAGTGAGGTTCTCTTGGATCTGCTTGAAATCTTGCAAAAAGACAGGTATCATACATGATATCAGGTCTACTTGCAGTTAGATAGAGTAGAGAGCCAATCATACCTCTGTAATCAGTAATATCTACTGATTTACCAGTATCCTTATCCAACTTAGTTGCAATGGTCATAGGAGTGGATGCTTTTGAACAATCTTGCATTCCAAACTTTTTTAACAAATTTCCGGTGTACTTAGATTGACAAATAAAAGTTCCTTCTTCATTCTGCTTGACTTGAAGGCCCAGAAAATAGTTAAGTTCTCCCATCATACTCATTTGATATCTTGACTGCATCAGCTTGGCAAACTTCTTACAAAGTCTGTCATTTGTAGAACCAAAAATGATATCATCAACATATATTTGTACCAAAAGTAAGTCATTTCCATGGTTGAGGTAGAACAGTGTTTTGTCAATAGTCCCTCTGTTAAATCTACTTTCTAGAAGAAACTGAGCTAAAGTCTCATACCATGCTCTTGGAGCTTGCTTAAGGCCATAAAGTGCTTTATCAAGCCTCTAGACATGATTGGGAAATTTGGGATCTATAAAGCCTGGAGGTTGTTCAACATATACCTCTTCTTCCAATTCTCCATTGAGAAAAGAACTTTTCACATCCATTTGAAAGACTTTAAACTTCTTGTGAGCAGCATAAGCCAAAAATATCCTTATGGCTTCCAATCTACCAACTTGTGCAAATGTTTCATCATAATCAATTCCCTCCTGTTGAGAGTATCCTTTTGCAACCAGCCTTGCTTTATTCCTTGTAATTATGTCATCACTGTCAGTTTTGTTTCTGAACACCCACTTTGTACCAACAAAAGACCTGTTCTTTGGTCTTGGCACTAGGGTCCAGACTTTATTTCTTTCAAATTCATTTAACTCTTCCTGCATTGCTTGCACCCAATCAGCATCTTGAAGAGCTTCTTCCAGTTTCTTTGGTTCAGACTGAGATAGAAAAGAATGATAGAAACATTCATTTGATGTAGCTGTTCTACTTCTGACACCTGCATCAGGATTTCCAATAATTAAGTCAGGTGTATGTGCTTTAGTCCACTTCCTTGCAGATGGAAGGTTCTCTCTAGAACTGGATGCTCCCCCATGATCCATGTTGTCTCCATCAACATTTTCTGATGCTCCCCCTGAAATTATGCTCTCTAAGTTGGATCCTTCAGAATTTGAGTTTCCAGAAATATCATAACATGAGTTTCCAGAATTATCAGAACTTGGCCCATCAGAACTTAAAAGCCTGTTGTAGGTTCTGATGCTTCTTGAGATGTGGTTGGATCTTCAGTATGCCCCCCCTGCACAGGTGCATTTTCCTTTGGCGTAGTCACCACAGTTTCAATAACATCAGAGTTTAATCCATCAAAGTTTGTAGTATCAGGATTTAGACTGTCAGGATTTACAGAATCAGAATTTAAAACTTCATTTTCGAATCTCAGCTGATCATGATCATTGAAATCTTCAAGTCCAGTAATCTTCTTATCATCAAAAGAGACATTGATCGATTCCATGACAGCCCTTGTTCTTAAATTGTAGACTCTGAAGGCTTTTGTGGAAAGTGCATATCCAACAAAGATTCTTTCATCAGCTTTTAGATCAAATTTGAATAGCTGTTCGGGATGAGTCTTAAGAACAAAACACTTGCATCCAAATACATGAAAATACTTTAGATTTAGCTTCTTTTTCTTCACCATCTCATATGGTATCTTTCCATGCTTGTTAATGAGTGTAGCATTCTGAGTAAAACAAGCAGTCTGCACAGCTTCAGCCCAAAAGTAGGTTGGCAACTTTGCTTCATCAAGCATAGTTCGTGCAGCTTCAATAAGAGTTCTATTCTTTCTTTCAACAACTCCATTTTGCTGTGGAGTTCCAGGAGCAGAAAATTCCTGATTTATTCCATGTTTTTTGCAGAACTCTTCCATAATCAAATTCTTGAACTCAGTGCCATTATCACTCCTTATGATCTTCACAGAATCTTTGACCAATTTATCCAGTTGCTTGACATGATCAATCAAGATAGATGCAGTTTCACTTTTTGTGTGCAAGTAATACACCCATGTGTATCTGGTGAACTCATCCACTATGACCATAACATATTTCTTCTTTGCAATAGACATGATATTCACTGGACCAAATAGATCAACATGTAGTAGGTGATAAGGCTCAAGAATTTATGATTCAGGCTTGATCTTGAATGAAGATTTTCTTTATTTTGCCTTCTTACATGAATCACAAAGGCCATCTGGAGCAAATACTGATTTTGGCAGTCCTCTCACAAGATCTTTCTTGACTAGTTCATTTATATTGTTAAAATTTAAATGAGAGAGTTTCTTGTGCCAATCCCAGCTTTCTTCAATTGATACTCTACTCAATAGACATATTGCAGAACCATCGGTACTTGTTGAAAGCTTGGCTTCATAAATGTTACCATGCATGTACCCTTTCAGAACAACTTTGCCTGTAGATTTGCTTACAACTTCACAGTATTCTTCAAAGAAATCCACATGATAACCTCTGTCACAGATTTGACTAACACTCAGCAGATTGTGTTTAAGTCCTGAGACCAGAGCTACTTTTTCAATGATGAAAATCCCAAGATTGATATTGCCATATCCCAGAGTTTTTCCAATTTTGCCATCTCCATAAGAAACACTTGGGCCAGCTTTCTCCACAAATTCTGATAGCGGGGCTTTATTTCCAGTCACATGTCCTGAACATCCACTGTCCAGAACTAGGATGTTTTTCCTGTTGTCCTGCAATCACAAAGACCACTAATGATTAGTTTTAAGGACCCAGACTTGCTTGGATCCTTTGGCCTTTTTAAGTTTGTTAACATTTGCAGCGAATTTAGCATCAGAGTTTATGTTAACAGTTTTCTTATCAGAATTTGCAATATCAGACTTTGCATCAGAACTTACACTAGAAGGAATAATGTTAACTTTCTTTACAGAAGGTTTTATTTGATAATAATCATAGTACAAACTATGATATTCATTACAAGTATAAATGGAATGTCATAAACTACCACAATGGAAACAAGGATTTTGTGGCTTATATCTAACAGACTAACTCTTAACTCCTTATTTTGAAGGTAAGGAGTTTATGTTCTTATTCTTCCTGCAAAAAGAAGCCAGATGGTTAGAGTTTCCACAGTTATGACATGTTTTTCTAGGAGCATTAGGAACAGGCTTATAATTGTTACTTTTGTTCACACCTTCCTTTCCATTCCTATTTTTCCTAGGTGGCTTTACCTTGTTTACATTCTTAACATCTTTCAGCTTATGTTTAAGCTGCTTCTTAGTCATTAAGCCTATGTTAACTTCAGTTGGCTTATCCTGTTTAGGTTTGTCAGAAGTTACTTTTTCCTTAACTTCTGATTTCTCAATATCAGACTTTGCAATCACAAACTTAACAGGATTTACCTTTGGTTTTTGTTTAACAACTATAGGCTCAGTTTCTACAATTCTCTTACTGTTCTTATCATCTCCATAACCTAAGCCCTCTTTCCAGTTTCCACTACTAAGAATATCCTGAGTTGCTTTACCAGAGTTAGTCCAAGTCCTGATAATCTCTCTTTCTTTTTCGAACTCAATTTTTAGAGATTCATTTATTTTTAGCACTTCATCCCTAACATAAAAGGTATCATCTCTATCTTTCTGAGTTTGATGAAACATGACTAACTCTTTTTCTAAATAATCATTTCTTTTTTCATAAGCAAGATTTTCAGAAGTTAATCTTTCACATGTTAAAGTTTGATCTTTATAACTAATGAACATGATTTTAAGATATCTTCTCAACTCAGTAATATCATCAGTATGAAAGGCATAAGTAGTTTGAGGTACCTTTAAGTCAGAAGTATCATAACTGCTATCAGCATTTGCCATCAAGGCATAGTTTTCCTCATCCTCAAAATCTGAAGCATCTGACCAGCTTTTCTTCTTTGTGACAAGAGCCTTGCCTTTGTCACTCTTCCCTTTTCTGCAATCAGGAGATATGTGGCCTTTCTCACCACAGTTATAACATTTAACATTCAAGTAATCTCCTCTGTCAGACTTTCCTCCTTTGCCTTCAGATGTTCTGAAACCTTTCTTATCAGAACTTGCACCTTTCCTGGAAAACTTCTTTCCTCTCCTGAATTTCCTGTATGCAATCTTTGTGATTCCTTTCACCATAAGAGCACACAGTTTCATCATCTCTTCATCAGGGTCCATCTCAGGTATACTTTCAGTTTCTGAGTCATCATCACTATCAGAACTTGATGACTCAGTATCAGACTTGTGATGAGAGCTTTTCCCTTGTCTTTCTTTGAGGCAGCAACTTTGGGACTTTCCTCCTCAGCCACAAAGGCAACTGTCCTTGACTTTCTTCCATTCCTCTTGCTTCTTTGTTCCATCTCAAGTTCATGAGTCTTGAGCATCCCATAAATTTCATCAAGATTATAGTTGTCTCTTATTATCGTGGCCTTCAAATCCCATCTTTCAGGAAGAGCTAACATGAATTTAAGATTTGAATCTTCAATATCATTCTCTTTGTCAACTAGTGACAAATCATTCAAGAGTTTGACAAATCTGTCATATAAATCAGTTAATGACTCATCAGGCTTTGAGTCAAAGTGCTCATACTCTTGAGTGAGTATAGTCTTCCTGCTCTTCTTGATTGAATCAGTTCCCTGACATCTTGTTTCCAAAACATCCCATATCTCTTTTACAGTCTTGCTTTGAATTACCCTGTTTGACATGACATTATCAATGGCACTATGCAGCAAGTGTCTTACCTTTGCATCTTTTGTAATCGATGAGATATCTTCAGCAGTGTAATCACTTTTTTCCTTTGGTACAGACTTTGCTGGCTGACCTGCAACTTCCACAGAGAGTTTGGTTGGCATATGTGGTCCTTCATTAATCCTGTCGAGATATTCTGGATCTGTAGCTTCCAGGAACATAGCCATCTTCACTTTCCATATGGAATACTCAAAAGGTTTCAACATGGGAACTCTTATAGTCTCATATCGACTATGGGTTATGGTTTTTAGAGGTTCTTCAGTTTTGGTGGGCTTGGTTGGAGTTTCTTCTTCAGACATGATTGTTTATCGATCTTAAACTATATGTGTGTTAACAGATCGGCTCTGATACCACTTGTTAGGTCACACACACTGTAGAAGGGGTTTATATACAGTGTTTACTATAATCAAATCGAATATAAGAATTCAAGTAAGAGAAAATAGATTTTATTCAACACAATAAACTCTGTTACAATATGGAATTGTCCTCTCTCAGTGATGAACAAATTATCACGAGAGCTGCTAGGGTTACAAAGAATAATAACTTCGATAATGATAACACTTATAGTGTAAACCCTATGCCTGTGTTTATATACTATACAGTTACAAGATAATGTTCTAATTGATATGGAATATAATTCTGCTTCCTAAAATATATCAACTAGTTATCTCTTCTTCTAAGTATTCTATTCTTCATAGAATTCTTTCTTCATGCATATTTCTTTCTGTCTTAGTCTCGATCTTCTTTCCTTTCAATCAGCCGCCTGCCATATCTGAAAGTCATCTTAAGTCCTGATATTATCTTCTGATAAATATCTTCTGATAACTTAAGTTCTGATATCTTAAGTTCTGTCTTCAGTATAAGTGCTGATTTCCAGTTAAGTACTGATTTATACTGTTAAGTAAGATCTGAAAACTAAACACAAATCATATTACACATGATATTATCAAATATATTTAACAGTATCCAAATTCAATCAAGAAACCAAAATCAAATCCAAACTCAAAATAACCATTTCCAATCCAAAATCAAATCCAAAAGCAGATCTAAAACCAATTTCAATTTCGATTACAAATCCAAAAGTATTATCAAATCTTAAGCAAATAAACCAATTACTACAACTGTAACATCCCAATAATCGAGTACTATAAAATCCAATCAAAAAAATCAGTTTATGAAGCTCTAAATACTATCTCTACCGTTAAAAATTTAGATACCGATGCAAAGAAAATATGGTTAAAATTTTTAGGATGATCCAACGGTTGAAACTCCGTAAATCGTAAAAATAAGTAGGATTATTTGCGCAGAAAATTCCCTGCGAATTTTCAAGAAACTTTGTTGTTGTAACATAACTCTATCAATCTAACGATTCAACTAAACTTCCACAATCATCCCTAAATTTAATACTTAAATCACTCGAAACCTAGCTCCGATACCATGTTAAGTAACCGGTCCGTCTAAAATTTTAAGGTGGTACAAGAACGTCCGAACATGATATTATACTCATTAACAACAATATTTTTAGGTATTGTAATTCCTGATGTAGTTGCTCTGTTCTGATGAATTTTTCTCCAATCTGTGTGCTATAAAATGCATTTTAATACAAGTTGTTGGTTTCCAAAAAAAAATCAAATATAAGATAAAACATAATTGAAAAAAACTTATTTGAGATCAATACTAGATCATAATATTTTATATTACCTTATTTCATGTTTAATTGTACCGCTAGAGTAAGGAAGAATATATTATAATACCCTCTATTAATAAAGTATTATATATGATTTGGATGAACATTTAACAACGGTTGACTTGAACTTTTAATTAGTCATTTTGTTGGTATGACCGATTAAGTGGGACTTAATATTTAGATTGATTAAATTAATGAATTTTGATTTAATTATTATATTTATATTAAGTTTGGATTTAATTTTTAGTATTGTGATTGGCAATTAGTATATCGTGAATGACTGCAAGTTGTAAGTTGATTTGATATACTTAAGGGGGATGTTTCAGTAAAAAATGGCAGGGTATGACAATTTCTGGAAAAAAATAAAATTAAAAAATCGGTCGAAAAGAGATATAACCGACCGTATTAATCATAAAATTTATCAAAAAAAACTTTTAGAGAAAAACTTAATTGACTGCCTTCATCATACAATTGATGGTCCCATTCACAGGTTATGATGTGGCCAGTTATGATATTTTTTTTTACTTTTGCTTTAGAACCGACCACAACATGAGGTTTGACTTCAATCCATTTAATATTGAGTCAATAAACTTTTCATATCATAAATTCGACCAATGCAGACATACAGTTATACTTAATTATGTTGACTTGACAGACATGTCGACACACGCGGTGACATGTTCAACAATGCCAAATATTTTGTAAAATATGTAAAGACATATATAAACAACTATACATATGGACGATTACGAGGGTAAACTAAACCAAAAACTCATAATAGACCAGGGTTTAATCGTTTGCAGTGCACAACTTATCTCCCAAACCGATCAATTTTATATAAAATTGACATTTTTGATGATCGATTTTTTGTAGTGTATTTACACGTGTCCTATAAATATACGTTGTATTGTAATATTTAAAAGGATAAATCAAAACATTATCGTTAAAATAAATACCGGATAAAATTTAAAGGATCCGAATGTTACTATTTTAAGACAACAGAACCTGAATGTCATTTTCTGAAAAAAATGGCCTCAAATATCATTTTAAAACCTAACATGAAATCATGTTTTGTTTTGTTAGGTCACACACACACTGTAGAGGGGGTGAATACAGTGTAAAGTACAATCAAATCGAACTTTAATAACTCAAGTAACTAGAAAACAAACTTTATTGAAACAATAAACTCCGTTACAATATGGAACTGTTACCTCTCAGTGATGAACAAATATCACGAGAGCTGCTAGGGTTACAATGAATAATCTTCTCGAATATGATAACACTTATAGTGTAAACCCTATGTCTGTGTTTATATACTACACAGTTACAAGATAATCGCTAATTGATATGGAATATAATTCTGCTTCCTAAAATATATCAATCAGATATCTTTTCTTCCAAGTATTCTATTTTTCGTAGAATTCCTTCTTCATGCATATCTCTTCTTATGTTTGTCTCGATCTTCTTTCCTTTAATCAGCTGCTGTCCTTATCTGAACGTCCTTCAGTACTTAAGTTCTGATATCCATCTTCTGATGATTATCTCCTGATAATATAAGTACTGATATCCTTAAGTCCTGACTTCCAGTAAGTACTGATTTATCCTGTTTAAGTAAGATCTGAAAACTAAACATAAATCATATTAGCCATGACATTATCAAATATATCTAACAATCTCCCCCAACTTGTAAATTAGCATAATATACAAGTTTAACAGATATTTGATGATGTAAAAAATATTAAGTACAAATGCATGAGAATTAGACTAGATAACTACAACTTACAGTCCTTAAAGCTTTACCAATCTTTAACTTCTGATAACAACTTCAGTCTGTACAAATGTCAGAATTTAAGCAGTTGTAGATCTTGACTTGGCTTCATCTTCTGATCTCTTTGATGTCAGGAGTTGTTCTGAGATAGTTCTTCAACAAACATTTCTTAGCATATCTAAGTTCATCAATCATCCTCCTTTTAGCATCTTTAAGCTCTGCAGTATCTTCACTAATTTGAAAGATTGCAGCCCTGAGATCATTAATCTTAGCTTTTCTTATATCCTGATCCAGTCTGATCAAATATGCTTTATCAGACTCAAGATTGAATTCCACAGCCCTGTAACCCAGAAAGGTAGTTATAATCTTAGCAGTGTTGGGCTTCATTTCAACTATATCACCCTTGTGATCTCTGTACTTTGGAAGATATGTGCTGTCAGACTTAACAGAATAAAGCCTTTTCTGTCTCTGAATCTGATCCTTCAAATAGTTTGCAGCACTTTCTGTTAATCTGTCATTCACTTGAAGTAAGAACAGTACATGCTCCAGTTCTTCAAAATACTTCAATGGAATGGCATTTTGCCTTATATGATAAACCCTACCATCTGTCATGAAGTACAACAAGATGTGTTCTTTCAAGTAGGTATGGTAAACCATTTGTACAGATTCCAGTTGATTCAATCTCTCAGGAGTTGCTCCAATACCTGGTTCACTCAAGGAAGTTGGATCATTGGTAGTGTTCTGTATTCTTCTTTCATCAGCAGTTCCCAATCCAGTTTTATCTCTTGCTTCATTTCCAGTAACTACTCTTGCTTCAAAACCACTTGCAACAGTCTTCAAAGGTTGAGTCTGTTTTGCTTTAGTGAATCCTGGTAGGAGTGTCTTTGATTTATCTTCTGATATCAAGTTAACTTGAGCTATGTCAGAGGTTACTTGCTTCTTCGGAATATTAGAACTTACTGTCTCTTGACTCTGAACAACTTGAGCCATGTCAGAGGTTGTCTTAAAAACTTTTCTTGAAGTCAGAGCAAGATCATCCTTTTCATCAGTGATTTCTTCATTCTCAGGAGGCACATAAACCTTGATAGGTTCACCAACTTTTTCTTTACCCTTGGATCTTGGATCTATCTGTGGTTGTGATTTAGCCAATGTTGCTTCAGTATTTGTCCTTTCTTTTATCACAATGCCTTTGAGTTTTGGAAGTGTCTTTTTACCAGAAGCTTCAGATTTAGATGTGACTTTTTCTGATTTAAGTCTGGCTTCTTCTTCCATTAAACTCTCCAAGTCCATTCCTGGATTTTCCTGAAGAAATAACTTTCTTGACATTTCTTCATCAAGATCTAAAAGTTCATCAAAACTTATCCTTTTACCAGTAGCAGAACTAATTCTTTTTCCAGTATCAGAACTTGTCCTGTGACTTGTGATTTCAGCTTTTCTTGATGAGAAACCTCTACCTTGACTATGACCTCTACCCATTCCAGGGTTTCCATTATCATCCTTTTCATCATCCTTCCAGGAAACCAAACTCTAATTATTAACTTTTTTTTAGTATTTTAGTATTCACCAATTCTCAGATCTAGTTTAAATATATTAAATATCTACATATATAAATAAAATACGAACAAAATATCTCTTAGAATTACGTGTTAAACTTAAAAACATAACATTATCTAGTATTTTTAGTAAAAATAAAATAAAAACGGAACTCCAATTTGAGTTTTCCTTCAAAACCAAACATCAACATGTGTTTTGGCGTGCATAAAAGAACAAAAAATAATATTAAAAAACGGAGCACGCATATACGTTTTGAAGGTTGAAAAATTAAAAATATATATATAAAATGGAATGCACAATTGTGTTTTCTTTTAAGAAGAAAAATAGAAAGCGAGACTCCGTTTTGAAATGATATTTGGAATCATATTTTTTTAAATTAACATTTGGGACTATTATTTCTCAAATAGTGACATTTTAGCCCAATACCCAAAAATTATATATATAATCCAATTTAGAATTAGGAATACTTAAAAAATGGTGAATAATAATATAATTTCATTAAGTTGAGATTGCTAAGAAGCTTGATTTTTCAGAATATCATCAATCTGAGCTTGTTGTTTCTCATGAGTCTTCTCAATATAAGCAACTCTGTCAAAGGTAGGTTGGAAGAATTTTTTCTTGTCAATCTTGTGAACTTGTTCTTGCTTAATGAATTATTCCTGAATCTTATGTAACTCTGCATGAGTAGTTGAATGAAGACGTTGTCGATGTTTAGTACTCAATGCAGTGACTCTAAGCTGTATTTTGAAATCATCAGTAATTAACATCTCATCAGCTTTAGTCAAGTGCTCAGCAAGATGCTGTGCAGATGGAACACAGGTAACTGAGTTTCATTCCTTAGTCCACTCCTCTCCTGCAGGAGTTTCACTCCAAGGCACTGGTGCTTCTCTTGTAACAAACTTCTTAACAAGTTCAGATTTAAGAACAGTTTGTTGAGGAGCATGTCCTGAAGGACCTGCTTCATCAGCATCTTCATTTGGAGCAGCATCACCAGTATCTCCAGCATTTGCAGCATTAGAACTTACAGAATCAGTATCTTCTGATAAAACAACAATATGAGTAGCAATGGAGGCTTCAGGATCATCCTCTAATTGCTGATCTGGTTCCAAGTTCTGATCAACAGCCATATCCTGATGCTCACCTATATTTTGATCATCAACATCTAGATGCAGAGAAGGTGTAGTAGATAATTCTGGAGTTTGAGCAGCATCAATAACAAGTGTTGTTGATGGATTAGTTGTTGTTGGAGCTTCTAAATAAAGTACTTCAGGCACAACCAAGTTCTGGATATCAATATCAGCACTTGTGCCTGAATTAACAGGAGATATAGTCTTAGGAGACACAGAAGGTGTGTTGGCCTTTTCAGTAACAACTTCGTGAGTTGAAGTTAATGGAGAAGCAGTGGCCTTAACAGATTCTGGTTCTTGTGAGATCAGAGATTCCTGATCTCCTTCCTTAGCTGCTGCTTCCTCATCATCTAAAACTGGCCTTTTTGCCCTCTGTTTCTTGTATCTCTTTGAAGATATGGATTCCTTGGGAGTTTCATCAACAATCATTCTTCTAAGCCTTTGGAGAAGCCTAGATCCCCCAATTGCAGAATCCTTCTGAGAAGGAACTTTCTCAGCTTCTTTATCAACAGGTTCTGAAGTAGAAACCTATTCCTCACTATCAGATTCATCTCTCAAAAACAATCCTTCTTCTCTTCTGAGGTGTTTGAGAAACAGTCTTTGTCCTCTTAGCCTTGGAAGATGAAGGCTTCACAGTAGGTGCTGAGGATGAAGGTTGAACTGTCTGTGAAGTGGAGAGATATGATTTGAGATATTGCCTGAGGGTAGGTTGAGTAGTATGAGTGGTATGTGCTGATGGTTGTTGTGGAGTTTGAGATGTGGTGGTTGGTTGAACATCAGGATTAACAGATCTGTAGGTATTAAGATCAGCATTTACTAAGATCTGTTTTACAGATTGAGGAATCTGTAAGGGTCTAACCACCTTTTTCTTAACATTAGCATTTACCAAATCATTAAAGGCTCGTTTTGCAATTTTGAAAGATGGAGTTGGGTCAGTGGTAGGTTGGGGGTTATCAGCACAACAATGGTTAAAAATAAGCTGACAAAATCTAGCAAAGTAGACAACATTCCTATCTTCTGTCATCCTATCCCTAATAAAACCTATCACAGCAGTTGCAAAATCAAAATGAGTTTGGTTAATGATAGCATACCCGATGTGCTGACTCATTATAGGAATAGCATCAAAGTTTGAACATTTATTCCCAAAAGCTTTAGTGATGCAGTCAAAGAAGAAGCTCCATTCCTTTCTGATATGAGCCCGTTTCAACTGCCCAAGCTTTGCCAAACTCTGCTCATACCCCAAACTAGCCATGAACTCTTTAAGAGCTGATTCCTCCGGGGTTGAAAAAGTACAGCCTTCTGGTAGATGTAGGGCCTTGCGAATTGTACCAGGAGTTATCCCATATGTAGAATCATCCACTTCGAAAACAATACTAGGAGTACCATTTTGACCACCATTATCAAAGTTTCCAGTCCTCCAAAATGTCAGAACTTGTTGGCTCGAAAAGGTTGAAGGTTGGGTCAATGCATACCCGATTTCACTGTGTGCAAGAAGATCTTGCACAAAATGCAACTCAGACGGAGCTTCAGCATTATCAAGAATTGCAGCATAGTTATTTGGAACAAATTTAGCTCCATCAATGATCAAATCCTTAGGTGCCATGAAAATAATCGAGATTTAAGAGTGCCTGTTAGGTGTTTGATAGAATGTCTATATGAAAAACCAACATCATGAGAAGAAAGAGAGTAAAAGCAAATAGAGAGATAAAGTATAAAAGTGAATAAAAGATTAAAAAATCCTCTCTCTGTCTTACTTATACTTTGAACAAAAATGTAACCGTTGGACACCTGTCAGACATGCAGTAATAATGAATAGTTAATGGGCACGGGAAAACAGTAATCATTACTTACCCACTTGCAGTTTTTCAAGGAAAAACCGTTCCACTTACCCATTAATTCCATTAATAAAGGTAAATCAGTTTTAATTCAAAATTGAAACTGTTTCCACTTATTCAATTATTTTTCACTGCAACACCAATATTATGAAAAAAAATTCGAGTGAGAATGACCAAAATAAATCAAGGGAACAAGTACTGATAATGTAAAATCAGAACTTAATTTAAATTAAAATTGAAATGGTCATCAGAATATGAATATTTATCAGGATTTATCAATGCATTATAAAACATCTCAGAGACAAGAACTTGCAAAAAAAAAGAAATTTCATTAATATATTAAGATAATACATTCATGAAATTTAAATTACATCAGAACTTTTACAAGATTGTCCTAAGCTGCTAAACCTAACATCAACAGCCTTTGTCCTAGCTCAAGAAGCGGGGCAAGGCTGACGATGAAGAAAAACAGGAAGAATAAAATAAATCATTTCTTCTTCCTACTCTCGACAAACAGAATAGCGAGTCTGATGATTCGCTCTTGCTGGCGGAGAGCTTCCAGCCTTTCCTCCTCCAATCGCTCCAGATGGAGATGGTAATCCATGTAGAAGAACATGAGGTGGGTGAGTACCTCCTGGGGAACTGAGTCCCATATCTTATCAGGAATGGCAGTGACGTGCCATTCCTGCTGCCAGGCTTCACAGCTCAGCTCCATGTTGAATGTTTCATAGTTCAAAAACATATTGTAATTGACCATGGTGTTTTTGATATAAAGAGAATGGAGATGAGTTTTGTGATAAAAGAGTTGATGTGAAGGCTGATGTGAAGTGGTTGTTTATATAGGCAAAAGAATGCCAGGAGACGCAAAGAAATTTAATGATGGCAGGTAGAATTAATTCTACCTCATCTCCCTAGACTGGGAAGACGAAAAACAGTCATTGGAAGTGTAAGTCAGGATTAATGCGCACAAGTAACAAGTAAAAATTACTGTACGTGTCGTGAACTACTATCCCTAATGATATCGACTGTTAATATTCTACCCAAACATAGTCTGATTTAAAATGAAACTGTTTTTAGATTTTATCCACAAATAAGTCAAGTAAAGGATCAGAATTTAATATCAGAACGTAGACTTATATCAGAACTTAACAGTTATCAGAACATAATTTCTTAACTCAAAAAATGAATGCCTATCTTAGTAAGTCCTCACACAAATTATGATATAGATTCTTCAGAACTTAATCATCAGAACGTGCAATCAGAACTTGTCCTCAGAATTTGTGCAAGTGACACATAAACTGTTCATCTAAAATAACATAGATCACCACAGTAATTTTCATCATTCATATGGAGTGTTTAGTGTGTGTATTAAGCTAAATATCAGACAAAGAGTAAAGTCTGATTCACTTCAGTACATCTTAGAAATAAGGCATAACTAAAACTTTACTAAAAATCTGTCACTATTCTGAAACCTACTATTGAATGAGTTCATGCTTGAGTCTACCTCAACTATTTTGTGCTAATTTTGTGCATCTTTTTAAATTCCATTTTACAGTGGCTTCTCAGTGTAAGTGAGTCATGACTGCTTATCAGAATTTATGCTATTATCAGAGTATTTCTCCAGTAATCATAGAGTGTGAAAAGTCACCAAGAAAATATTTTGCTTCTCTGATGCATATTTACTTAATACCAGCAATGCACTTGGGTCGTCCTTTCTACATTTTTACTCTAGATCTCAATGGAGTACCTGAATTTTAATCCTTGATTCTTTTATTTTTCTTTTGATAAGAGAGGTTTATCAGCACTTAGTACATTCAACAGATTTACTAGGATCAGAACTTAACAGATGAGAAGCATTATTCTAGTTTGTGACTTAGTAATAAGATAGACAAAGTAAACTCAACTAAGCTCAATATTAGAATTTGCTTGTGTCAATAGATTTCCACAGAAATAATTACTTCAAACATGGGATCCCTAGTTTATTGAAGACTACTAGGTCAGCATCTAGCACAGGTATCCTCAAAGGATTGAATAGTTACTGTAAGTCATATGTCATAGGCCTATTTGTATATTCGAGGATTCAACTCAACTCAAATAAGAATGTAATAAGTAAATAGTGGATCGACCGTCAGAGAGATCTCGCAAAGTAATATCTGTCAAAGGATTCAGAATAAGGTTCATCTACAGACTTGAGAAGTTAATTCACTGGAAGAAGTTCAAGAAGTTGATCATGCCTCAGTGATATAAATCAAGATCGTGGATTTAATTAAGTGACAGAGATCTCGTCAGAGTATCATTAATTACAAGGATTTAATCTGAAGAAAATCAAAGCGTCAAAGTCAAGACATGAAGAAACGTCACGGAAGTTAGTCACTCATGAACCAGACAGTACATCGAGTGTCAACATTGAAGTGGTGGAATTGATTCATAATTTTCAGTGATTTTCAGAAGATCTGCAGAAGGATGGTTGCTGCTCTAGACTAGAATTAATTCTCTATTAATTAATTAAGTCATCTAATTTAATTAAGAAAATAAATTATATCTGCGAAGAATAATTTATTTATTAATTGAATTAATTGATTAATTAATTCTGAATTAATTTTAGGAATTTTCAGAATTTAAATTGGATTAAAATCTGCATTAAATCAACAAGACAATTGAAAATGAACTAGCATGACAATCAGGATTGTCATACCGATTGTCATGCTAGGCCATTTTCAATAGTCTCACCGAAAGTTACACCAGGAGGAGGATTGTCATGCTAGTTCATTCTGATTGTCTTGCTAGTTCATTCTGATTGTCATGCTAGTTCATTCAGATTGTCTTGCTAGTTCAATCCATTGTCCTACCGATTGTCTTGCTGAGCTTAGGATTGTCTTGCCAGTTCAATTCTATTCTGTTGATTAAAAAGAAGCAGACAAGCAGCAGATCAATTATCCATCCAGAGAAAAGAAGTCAAGAACATACAGAGAGAAAAAAGCAGCCAAATATTTCATCTTATCTGCTAATTCAAAGATCAAATTTCTAGCTTGTAAAGTTAAATCCAATTAACTAGAAATCATTCTCTTGTTCTTGTTTAACAATCTAGCGGATCAAAATCCCTAGAACTTAATCTCAAATCGCGTTTAGCATTTGATTCTAATTATTGCAAAAATAGAAAAAGTTCATGTCGAATTTATTCTAGATTTGTGATAATTGATTTGAGATTAATACCTTGTAATCGATACAGTTGTTGTAACACCTTTCAAGTTTAATAATATTTTTATTTAACTTGAATTTTGTTTCACATTTTTTTATTCCGCATTTAATTCGATTATTCGGTGCTGTTTGTATTCAACCCCCCCTTCTACAAACACATTGGGACCCAACAATTGGTATCAGAGCCTTCTGATTAACGAACAAATCAAGATCCTAGACTTTTGTGATTTTTCAACTCCTTGAATTTTTATTTATTCAAAAATTCATAATGACTTCACATAAAGTTGGAACCGTTAAAATTCCACAATTTGATAAAGAGAATTATATCATATGGAAGAAGAAG
This sequence comes from Apium graveolens, assembly GCF_009905375.1. Taxonomy (NCBI): domain Eukaryota; kingdom Viridiplantae; phylum Streptophyta; class Magnoliopsida; order Apiales; family Apiaceae; genus Apium; species Apium graveolens. Next base: position 173,451,231 of record NC_133656.1, read on the forward strand.
ATGCTATTATTTTTACAAGTTGCAAATCCCAAATATTCAAACTTGTTAAAGAAGGGTATAAAACCTCTGATGGTTATTGAACCGGAGGTAATAATAGATGGTGTGGTGACTACTGAAGCTAGAACCTATCCAAAAGAGCCTGAAGATTTTACTCCTGCTGAGAAGGAAGAAGCCTCCTTGGATGCCAGCCTTCAATTAATATTAATTGATTCCCTTGATCCCTTGATGAACAGACATGTGATGAACTGTAAAAATTCCAAACACATGTGGGAAACTATTGAGGTGATTAATGAAGGCACAGAGGAAGTTAGGGAGAACAAGTTGGAAATCCTAACCTCTGAATATGAACATTTCAAATCAAATCCAGGAGAAGGAATTACTGAAGTGTTTGAGAGGTACAATGCGTTGATCAACAACCTGAACATCAATGGAAAGTATTATTCAATCAGGGAGGTCAACAAAAAGTTCCTTTTAACACTGCCAGCTCATCTTGAACATAGAATCACTGCCATTAGAGAAGCTAGAGATCTGAGTGAGATTTCTTTGGACAGGCTCTATGGAGTGTTAAAAACCTATGAGTTGGAGCAGATTCAACAGAAGGAAGTCTACGGGAAGGATAGAATGGTCAGCACATCTACTGCACTTGTAGCTGAAGGTCAACAACAACAACAATCTCAACAGTTAGAAAGAATGGTACAGTTTTCCAAGGGTGAGGAAAATGAGTTAGTAGCAGAATATGATCCTCCTACTACAAATCAATCAAGTGATGATTTTTATTCCTTGGAAGAGCTGGAGCAATTGGAAGATGAATCAATGGCCCAAATTGTCAAGAGATTCTCCCATGTCAGATTCAGGAGGAATCCCAAGCTTAAGTACAAGTCCAACTACAACAAATTCCAGAAAGGTGGATCTTCATCCTCTAACACCAGCAGTGGTGGGTACAAAACAGGAATGGTTGATCGGAGCACCATTAGATGCTATAACTGCAATGAGTTGGGACACTTTGCCACAGAATGTAGGAAGCCAAAGCAAGTAAGAAAGAACTCTGAAAGGGCTTATCTGGCAAAAGGAAGAAGCTGGGATGATACTGACAGTGAAGATGAAGATGAAGGAAATCTTGCTCTTATGGCTATTGATGGAAAAGCTTCATCGTCAAGAATAGAGGTAAAACTTTCTGATGCTGAAATGGTTTATCATCTAAGAGGTAACTTAGATTGTGCACGTCGTGATAATGAACTGTTAAGTTTACAGATCACAGACCTTGAGAAAGAGGTCAATGAATTAAGACTTGTGCACATTAATCAAGACAAATTAAAAGAACAGGTATCTTTTCTAGAGAATAGAGTTGACTGTTATAGAAAACTCGAAACTATTCTCAAAGACAAGATCACCGGTCTTGAGACTAAGGTTAGAGCCTACTTCAATTCTTGTTCGAAGGCTAAAGAGTTCTACAGTAAGCAAGCTGTTAATCAAACATCTGGAATAGGTTATGATTACAATGCTGCTATTGGAGAATTAGGCATAAACTCCCCTCCTCATGTATGTGCTAAAGGGAGGGAAGTACCACATGTGCTTAAGGGTGTTGATGAACCCCTCTATAAAGCATCAATTGCTGAACCATTTGATGCGACCTCTTCTGTTATTCAAGAAGAAATACGTGCTGAGGATCATGCTTATGAGAAGATTGTTTCCAAGTCAAGTGAGTCGAAAGTTCCAGTCAAAGTTGTGAAAGCAACTGAGACTAACTCAGACACACATGAGTTGGATAACAATAATGTCATGTCTACCATGCATAAATTGCCCGTTGTTAATCACTCTCATAAAGCATGTGGTGTTGCTAATTGTATGTCTTGTGCTTTTAATATGATGTATGCTTATTTTAATGGTAAGCATGTGTCTAATGATAAGACTACTCCTCGTCAGCATGTGAATAACAAGAAGCATGATAGGTCTAAGACTGCTAGTCCTTCTAAGGCTAGAAAGGAGACATTTGTGCCTAAGCTTAAACAGAAATTTGTTAAGGCTGTTTACAAGGTCAAATGTTCAGTCATTGAGAAAGTTGAGACAATTAAAATTAAAAATGTTGTTTTGTCTGACAAAGGACAGTTCTACAAGTATGCCGGGCCCAACCAAGTTTGGGTTCCGAAGAAGGTCTAATCCATTTGAAGTGCAGGGCAGTATACAGGTGTAACCGGTAGTGTGGATTCTTGACAAGTGGATCATCAAGACATATGACCGGAGATAGAGCCCTGCTATCAAATGTGGATTGAGAAAGCTGGCCCCCTGGTTACCTTTGGAGATAACAGCAAAGGTTTATCTGAGGGATATGGCTGTTTGCAAGCTGGGAATGTTATCATTGTAATTTTGTATATTGTGCTAGGTTATTATCAGGAAGCAGTATCTAACATATAGCACCAGTGATGAGACTTGAGAATATTACGACATATCAGACACCTGCTGCACATTACACTTGGAATTGTACTCTAGTAAGATGTGTACAAGTGTACTCCTGGTTGGTAAGTCAAAAGAGGAAGTCAATGCACCACAGTTCATGGACTTTGCAGCTGCAGATCTATTGGACTATGCAATTTCTTCTTCACAATCTCACTTCAGGTTGGTATGAACTAGTATACTGCTCAAGCAATCGTCAAGGACATGGTATGGCACTCTAACAGAAGTTATAATTTTATATGAATAAGTAGAGTCGTCATATTAATAACTATCTTATCACTAAGCACAATCATATTGTTTTATATGTGCAGTGGTATATTGATTATACAACATAACAATTAGTATCTAAAGTACTTGACAAGTATCGGTCAATGATATGTTGTTAACATTATGTTGCAGATATTTGTAAGCTTTTGACATGAATGAGAATTACTTAGACTTTACCCTAAGTGATCAATGTTTTATCAAAAACTCATTCATATTGAAAAACAAAATCAAACTTCTTTCTACATTAGTGATTTCTTATTTCATGTAAAATCTTTTGAAATCACTATTGTAAATTATTTTCTCTCTATTACCATATGTTCTGTGTTACAGGTTCATTCTCCAATGACTTTCTTTCATTAACAGTCATGAGGTTGAAAACCCACAACGTCTATCCCAGACTGTAAAGACAAACACAAAAAAAACAGAACCAACCAACACTCTCTTACCACTAAATGTAGTATGAATGAGCGTGAGGGAGATAGTGCCTTAGTGCACCACATAAGGAAGGTTCTGTAGTCAACCCAGTAGCTCTGTCTCCTACATAGATGAGTAGTATTTAAACCGAGACAACTGCTAGCCCCCATACATCTTCTCAAAAAGATGTAATGGCTGAAAAGGCACAAAAATAGTTACTAGATTCATTCTCTCAACAGGGTGAGTCTATTGAATTTTGCCTGTCGGCCAAGGTATCCGATGTAGTGTCACCACTTCAAACATAATCAATTCTTGATGCACAAGGAGAGGTTACACACAAAGGATGAGTTGACGGAAACAAGAGTTTCGACCATTTTAAGGTCAGATTCGATTGTTCAAGGTTCGTTAGTGGACCAATTGCCTTTACAGGTGTTAGGAGAGGATACTGATCCAAAAGCCATATGTCAGTGGTCAGTGTCTACCTCCCCAGGCTTAAATCCCCTGGATGCATCTGCGGATAGTGGATCTGACATAGGCGCAGATCGGTAACTTGTTGACAATGATTCAGATATTACCTGATGCGTCACAAGGAAATGTCTTCACAGACATTAGAAAGGAACTTTGATCTTTATGCTAAATTCGATGGATCATTGTTTACCTTCCCAGAATTCAAATCTGGAACCCTAAAAGGGAAACTAGCAACTTGTAAATTATGACTCAGATTCATCTGACGAGTTTAACAAGGATGGGGATTTGTGAACTCCCATTGCACCACCTGTGACCTCCTTAAGGATGGCTAAGGTGATTTTCCTTGCAGGAACAGCTGGATTATGGAGCTATGAGAGAAGAGTGATACACTTGTGAGAATGAGTGTAAACACGAGTGGAGAGAAGAGTGAAACACATGTGAGGTACACTAAAACACAATCACACACTCACAGTGAGGAAGAAAGAGAAACACTTGTTATTTCTTTTCCAACCAAGTGAAATATGAGAACTCCTTCAGATGACGGCATACATTCCTTCTTTAAGGGGGAGATAAAAGCTTAAGTAATAGTTTGGAGGATTCCTCAACTAAGGGGGAGAAATAGCAGGGAGTAAGAAAAAGATCCTATATGTACACTACACCACACCATTGTTGTTTTTAACTACGGATCCTATTGTACGGGAGAGGTGGTAAACACAAGGTGATTTTCTAGTAAGGGAAGAAGCTGTTAGGGGAGTACCATTGGTTTTTATCTGCGGATCCTATTGTACGGGAGAGGTGGTAAAACGAAGGTGATCTTCTTTAATCAGTTGATTCTCATAGGGGGAGAAGCAAGAGATATGGGCTTCTCAACAGGAAATGTGGTTGTACAAATGAAGATGGAACTACTTGAAGATATGTTCAGTCTAGAGGAACATCTACTTGGAATCTGGAAAATGTTAAATCTCATCCAGAACTTTTCTGCTATTTACTTTGCATGTATGTTTATATCTTTTTCTTATTTGTTAGTTGAGTTATCCTCTAGGTATTTGTGTGTTATTGTCTAACAAACAAATAGGGGGAGATTGTAAGTCATATGTCATAGGCCTATTTGTATATTCGAGGATTCAACTCAACTCAAATAAGAATGTAATAAGTAAATAGTGGATCGACCGTCAGAGAGATCTCGCAAAGTAATATCTGTCAAAGGATTCAGAACAAGGTTCATCTACAGACTTGAGAAGTTAATTCACTGGAAGAAGTTCAAGAAGTTGATCATGCCTCAGTGATATAAATCAAGATCGTGGATTTAATCAAGTGACAGAGATCTCGTCAGAGTATCATTAATTACAAGGATTTAATCTGAAGAAAATCAAAGCGTCAAAGTCAAGACATGAAGAAACGTCACGGAAGTTAGTCACTCATGAACCAGACAGTACATCGAGTGTTAACATTGAAGTGGTGGAATTGATTCATAATTTTCAGTGATTTTCAGAAGATCTGCAGAAGGATGGTTGCTGCTCTAGACTAGAATTAATTCTCTATTAATTAATTAAGTCATCTAATTTAATTAAGAAAATAAATTATATATGCGAAGAATAATTTATTTATTAATTGAATTAATTGATTAATTAATTCTGAATTAATTTTAGGAATTTTCAGAATTTAAATTGGATTAAAATCTGCATTAAATCAACAAGACAATTGAAAATGAACTAGCATGACAATCAGGATTGTCATACCGATTGTCATGCTAGGCCATTTTCAATAGTCTCACCGAAAGTTACACTAGGAGGAGGATTGTCATGCTAGTTCATTCTGATTGTCTTGCTAGTTCATTCTGATTGTCATGCTAGTTCATTCAGATTGTCTTGCTAGTTCAATCCATTGTCCTACCGATTGTCTTGCTGAGCTTAGGATTGTCTTGCCAGTTCAATTCTATTCTGTTGATTAAAAAGAAGCAGACAAGCAGCAGATCAATTATCCATCCAGAGAAAAGAAGTCAAGAACATACAGAGAGAAAAAAGCAGCCAAATATTTCATCTTATCTGCTAATTCAAAGATCAAATTTCTAGCTTGTAAAGTTAAATCCAATTAACTAGAAATCATTCTCTTGTTCTTGTTTAACAATCTAGCGGATCAAAATCCCTAGAACTTAATCTCAAATCGCGTTTAGCATTTGATTCTAATTATTGCAAAAATAGAAAAAGTTCATGTCGAATTTATTCTAGATTTGTGATAATTGATTTGAGATTAATACCTTGTAATCGATACAGTTGTTGTAACACCTTTCAAGTTTAATAATATTTTTATTTAACTTGAATTTTGTTTCACATTTTTTTATTCCGCATTTAATTCGATTATTCGGTGCTGTTTGTATTCAACCCCCCCTTCTACAAACACATTGGGACCCAACAGTTACATAAACAGACATATCATTTTCAGAGTTTAGAAACTTACATCAGACAACAGTCAGTACTTAAGCAAATTTTCAATTAAGCACAGAATACACCAAGAGAGTAATTTCTATAAATACCGATCATAAAGTCTGATGCATCAGAACAAAACTAAGCAGATTTAGAGAAAGAACCTGAAACCATTCCAAGTTCATTTACTAATCTTGTAAAAGTAGCTTCACACAGTGGTTTTGTGAAGATATCTGCTAGTTGTTGATCTGTTGGAACAAAGTGCAATTCCACTGTACCTTCATCCACATGTTCCCTTATTAAGTGGTACCTGATGCTGATGTGCTTTATCATAGAGTGTTGAACTGGATTACCTGTCATAGCAATAACACTTTGATTATCACAGTAAATAGGGATTTTGAAATATATTAACCCATAATCCAGTAACTGATTCTTCATCCAAAGAATCTGTGCACAACAGCTTCTTGCAGTAATGTACTCTGCTTCTGCAGTTGATGTGGAAATTGACTTTTATTTCTTTTCACATCTGTTCCCTTAAGATACTTGAAAATTCTTTTCACATCTGTTAAGTGAGGTTCTCTTGGATCTGCTTGAAATCTTGCACAAAGACAGGTAGCATACATGATATCAGGTCTACTAGCAGTTAGATAGAGTAGAGAGCCAATCATACCTCTGTAATCAGTAATATCTACCGATTTACTAGTATCCTTGTCCAGTTTTGTTGCAGTGGCCATGAGAGTGGATGCACTTGAACAATCTTGCATTCCAAATTTCTTCAGCAAGTTTCTGGTGTCCTTAGTTTGACAAATAAGAGTGCCTTCTTCATTCTGCTTGACTTGAATGCCCAGAAAATAGCTAAGTTCCCCCATCATACTCATCTGATACCTTGACTGCATCAGTTTGGCAAACTTTTTGCAAAGTCTGTCATTTATAGACCCAAAAATGATATCATCAACATAAATCTGGACCAGAAGTAAGTCCTTTCCATGGTTGAGGTAGAACAATGTTTTGTCTATAGTTTCTCTGTTAAATCCACTTTCCAGAAGAAACTGAGCTAAAGTCTCATACCATGCTCTAGGAGCTTGCTTAAGTCCATAAAGTGCTTTATCAAGCCTGTAGACATAATCTGGATATTTGGAATCTACAAAGCCTGGAGGTTGTTCAACATATACTTCTTCCTCCAATTCTCCATTGAGAAAAGCACTTTTCACATCCATTTGAAAGACAGTAAACTTTTTCTGAGCATCATAAGCCAAAAATATCCTTATGGCTTCTCACCTAGCAACTGGTGCAAATGTTTCATCATAATCAATTCCCTCATGTTGAGAATATCCTTTTGCAACCAGCCTTGCCTTATTCCTTGTAATTATGCCATCACTGTCAGTTTTGTTTCTGAATACCCATTTTGTACCAACAACAGATCTATTCTTTGGTCTTGGCATTAGGGTCCAGACTCTGTTTCTTTCAAATTCATTTAACTCTTCCTGTATTGCTTGCACCCAATCAGCATCTTGAAGAGCTTCTTCCACTTTCTTTGGCTCAGTCTGAGAAAGAAAAGAATTGTAAAGACATTCATTTGAAGTACCTGTTCTAGTTCTGACACCCGCATCAGGATTTCCAATTATCAAATCAGGTGTATGTGATTTAGTCCACTTCCTTGCAGATGGAAGGTTTTCTCTAGAACTGGATGCTCCCCCATGATCCATGTTGTCTTCATTTCCATTTTCTGATGCTCCCCCTGAAACTATGCTCTCTGAGTTGGATTCTTCAGAATTTAGATTTTCAGAACTATCAGAACTTGACTTATCAGAACTTGACGAATCAGAACTTGAAGAGCCAGATGTATGTTCTGATGCTTCTTGAGATGTGGTAAGATCTTGAGTATGCTCCCCCTGCATAGGTGCATCTTCCTTTGGCGTAGTCACCACAGTTTCAATAACGTCAGAGTTTGCAGTATCAGGACTTAGATTGTCAGGATTATCAGTATCAGAATTTGAGTCTTCATTTTCAAATCTCAGCTGATCATGATCAATAAAATCTTCAAGTCCAGTAATCTTCTTGTCATCAAAAGAGACATTGATAGACTCCATGACCACTCTTGTTCTCAAGTTATAGACTCTGAAGGCTTTTGTGGAAAGTGGATATCCAACAAAGATTCCTTCATCAGCTTTTAGATCAAATTTGGATAGCTGTTCAGGATGAGTCTTAAGAACAAAACACTTGCATCCAAATACATGAAAATACTTCAGATTTGGCTTCTTTTTCTTCACCATCTCATATGGTGTCTTTCCTTGCTTGTTAATGAGTGTTGCATTTTGAGTAAAACAAGCAGTCTGCACAGCTTCAGCCCAGAAATAGGTTGAAAGCTTTGCTTCTTCAAGCATTGTACGTGCAGCTTCAATGAGAGTTCTATTCTTCGTTTCAACAACTCCATTTTGCTGTGGAGTTCCAGGAGCAGAGAATTCCTGCTTGATTCCATGGTTTTTGCAGAACACTTCCATTATCAAAGTCTTGAACTCAGTGCCATTATCACTCCTTATTGTCTTCACAGAATCTTTGACCAATTTATCCAGTTTTTTGACATGATCAATCAAGATAGATGCAGTTTCACTTTTTATGTGCAAGAAATACACCCATGTGTATCTGGTGAACTCATCTACTATGACCAAGGCATATTTCTTCTTTGCAAAGGATATGACATTCACTGGACCAAATAGATCAACATGTAGTAGGTGATAAGGCTCAAGAATTGATGATTCAGTCTTGCTCTTGAATGAGGATTTTCTTTGTTTGGCCTTCTGACAAGAATCACAAAGGTCATCAGGAGCATATACTGACTTTGGCAGTCCTCTCACAAGATCTTTCTTGACCAACTCATTTATATTGTTGAAATTTAATTTAAAGAGTTTCTTGTGCCAATTCCAGCTTTCTTCAATTGATGCTCTACTTATCAGACAGATTGCAGAACCATCAGTACTTGTTGAAAGCTTAGCTTCATAAATGTTACCACGCCTGTATCCTTTCAGAACAACTTTGCCTGTAGATTTACTCACAACTTCACAGTGTTCTTCAAAGAAATCAACATGATAACCTCTGTCACAGATTTGACTTATACTCAGCAGATTGTGTTTAAGTCCTGAGACCAGAGCTACTTCTTTAATGATGACATTCCCAAGATTGATATTGCCATATCCCGATTTTTTCCAATATTGCCATCTCCATAAGAAACACTTGGGCCAGCTTTCTCCACAAAGTCTGATAGTAGGGCTTTATTTCTAGTCATATGTCCTGAACATCCACTGTCCATAAATGGAATGTTTTTCATGTTGCCCTGCAATCACAAAGACCACTAATGATTAGTTTTAAGGACCCACACTTGCTTGGATCCTTTGGCCTTATCAAGTTTGTTAACATTTGTAGCGGATTTAGCATCAGAGTTTATGTTAACATTTTTCTTATCAAAATTTACATTATCAGACTTTGAATCAGAATTTACACTAGAAGGAACAATGGAAACTTTCTTTAAAGAAGGTTTTATTTGATAATAATCATAGTACAAACTATGATATTCCTTACAAGTATAAATGGAATGCCATAAATTACCACAATGAAAACAAGGATTTTGTGGCTTATATCTAACAGACTGACTCTTAACTCCTGACTTTGAAGGTAAGGAGTTTATGTTCTTATTCTTCCTGCAAAAAGAAGCCAGATGGTTAGAACTTCCACAGTTATGACACGTTTTCCTAGGAGCTTTAGGAACAGGTTTATAATCATTGCTTTTATTCACACCTTCCTTTCCATTCCTATTTTTCCTAGGTAATTTTACCTTGTTTGCATTCTTAACATCTTTCAACTTATGCTTAAGCTGCTTCTTAGTCATTAAGCCTATGTTTACTTCAGCTGTCTTTTCCTGTTTTAGTTTGTCAGAAGTTAATCCCTTTTTAACTTCTGATTTCTCATTATCAGACTTTACAGCAACAAACTTAACAAGTTTTAACTTTGGCTTTTGCTTAACAACAACAGGCTTAATTTCTACAGTTCCATTATCATTCTTATCCTCTCCATAACCTAAGCCCTCTTTCCAGTTTTCACTACTTAGCAAATTTTGAGTTGTTCTGCCAGAGTTAGTCCAAGTCCTGATAACCTCTCTTTCCTTTTCTAACTCAGTTTTTAGAGATTCATTCATTTTTAGCACTTCATCCCTAACATAAAAAGCATCATCTCTATCTTTCTGAGTTTGATGGAACATAACTAACTCTTTTTCTAAGAAATCATTTCTTTTCTTAAAAGCAAGATTTTCAGAAGTTAATCTTTCACATGTTAAAGTTTGATCTCTATAACTAACAAACATGGTTTAAAATATCTTCTCAACTCATTAATATCATTAGTATGAAAATCATAAGTAGTCTGAGGTACCTTTGATTCAGCAGCTTCAGAACTGCTTTCAGCACTTGCTTTATCAGCATTTGCCATCAAAGCATAATTCTCCTCACTTTCAGAGTCTGAGGTGTCTGTCCAACTTTTCTTCTTTGTGATAAGAGCCTTGCCTTTGTCACTCTTCACTTTCTTGCAATCAGGTGATATATGGCCTTTTTCACCATAGTTGTAGCATTTGACATTTGTATAATCTCCTCTGTCAGACTTTCCTCCTCTGCTCTCAGATCTTCTGAAATTCTTCTTATCAGAACTTGTGCCTTTCCTGGAAAACTTCTTTCCCATCCTGAACTTCCTGTATGCAATCTTTGTGATCCCTTTCACCATAAGAGCACACAGCTTCATCATCTCTTCATCAGCATCCGTCTCAGGCAGGCTTTCAGATTCTGAGTCATCATCACTTTCAGAACTTGATGACTCAGTATCAGACTTTGTGAAAAGAGCTTTACCCTTATCTTTCCTTGAGGTAGGTGCTTTGGAGGATTCTTCTTCAGCCTTAAGAGCAACTGTCCTTGACTTTCCACCTTTCCTCTTGCTTCTTTGTTCCATCTCAAGTTCATGAGTCTTGAGCATTCCATAAATTTCATCAAGAGTTGTTTCATCAAGATTGTAGTTGTCTCTTATTGTTGTTGCCTTCAAATTCTAGCATTCAGGAAGAGCTAACAGGAATTTAAGGTTTGAATCTTCAGGATCATACTCCTTATTAACCAGTGAAAAATCATTTAAGAGTTTGACAAATCTATCATATAAATAAGTCAATGACTCATTAGCCTTTGAGTCAAAGTGTTCATACTCTTGAGTGAGTATTGTCTTCCTGTTCTTCTTAATTGTATCAGTTCCCTGACACCTTATTTCCAGAGCATCCCATATCTCCTTTGCAGTCTTGCAGTTAATTACCCTGTTTGACACTACATTATCAATGGCACTATGCAGTAAGTGTCGTACCTTAGCATCCTTAGCAATTGATGCGATATCTTCAGCAGTGTAATCACTCTTCTCCTTTGGTACAGTCTTTGCTGCTTCACCTGCAACTGCAACAGCGAGCTTGGTTGGTTTGTGAGGTCCTTCCTTGATTCTATCAAGATATTCTGGATCTGTAGCTTCCAGAAACATGGTCATCCTCACCTTCCATATGGCATATTCAGATGGTCTCAATATGGGAACTCTGATGGTCTCATACCGACTTTGAATTCGTGTCTTTGGAGCTTCTTCAGTTTTGGTGGGCTTAGTTGGAGTTTCTGTGTCAGACATGATTGTGTTTGGATCTTAAACTATTTGTGCGTTAACAGATAGACTCTGATACACTTGTTAGGTCACACACACACTGTAGAGGGGGTGAATACAGTGTAAAGTACAATCAAATCGAACTTTAATAACTCAAGTAACAGAAAACAAACTTTATTGAAACAATAAACTCTGTTACAGTATGGAACTGTTACCTCTCAGTGATGAACAAATATCACGAGAGCTGCTAGGGTTACAATGAATAATCTTCTCGAATATGATAACACTTATAGTGTAAACCCTATGTCTGTGTTTATATACTACACAGTTACAAGATAATCGCTAATTGATATGGAATATAATTCTGCTTCCTAAAATATATCAATCAGATATCTTTTCTTCCAAGTATTCTATTCTTCATAGAATTCCTTCTTCATGCATATCTCTTCTTATGTTTGTCTCGATCTTCTTTCCTTTAATCAGCTGCTGTCCTTATCTGAACGTCCTCCAGTACTTAAGTTCTGATATCCATCTTCTGATGATTATCTCCTGATAATATAAGTACTGATATCCTTAAGTCATGACTTCCAGTAAGTATTGATTTATCATGTTTAAGTAAGATCTGAAAACTAAACATAAATCATATTAGCCATGACATTATCAAATATATCTAACAATCTCCCCCAACTTGTAAATTAGCATAATATACAAGTTTAACAGATATTTGATGATGTCAAAAACATTAAGTACAAATGCATGAGAATTAGACTAGATAACTACAACTTACAGTCCTTAAAGCTTTACCACTCTTTAACTTCTGATAACAACTTCAGTCTGTACAAATATCAGAATTTAAGCAGTTGTAGATCTTGACTTGGCTTCATCTTCTGATCTCTTTGATGTCAGGAGTTGTTCTGAGATAGTTCTTCAACAAACATTTCTCAGCATATCTAAGTTCATCAATCATCCTCCTTTTAGCATCTTTAAGCTCTGCAGTATCTTCACTAATTTGAAATATTGCAGCCCTGAGATCATTAATCTTAGCTTTTCTTATATCCTGATCCAGTCTGATCAATATGCTTTATCAGACTCAAGATTGAATTCCACAGCCCTGTAACCCAGAAAGGTAGTTATAATCTTAGCAGTGTTGGGCTTCATTTCAACTATATCACCCTTGTGATCTCTGTACTTTGGAAGATATGTGCTGTCAGACTTAACATAATAAAGCCTTTTCTGTCTCTGAATCTGATCCTTCAAATAGTTTACAGCACTTTCTGTTAATCTGTCATTCACTTGAAGTAAGAACAGTATATGCTCCAGTTCTTCAAAATACTTCAATGGAATGGCATTTTGCCTTATATGATAAACCCTACCATCTGTCATGAAGTACAACAAGATGTGTTCTTTCAAGTAGGTATGGTAAACCATTTGTACAGATTCCAGTTGATTCAATCTCTCAGGAGTTGCTCCAATACCTGGTTAACTCAAGGAAGTTGGATCATTGGTAGTGTTCTGTATTCTTCTTTCATCAGCACTTCCCAATCCAGTTTTATCTCTTGCTTCCTTTCCAGTAACTACTCTTGCTTCAAAACCACTTGCAGCAGTCTTCAAAGGTTGAGTCTGTTTTGCTTTAGTGAATCCTGGTAGAAGTGTCTTTGATTTATCTTCTGATATCAAGTTAACTTGATCTATGTCAGAGGTTACTTGCTTCTTCGGAATATCAGAACTTACTATCTCTTGACTCTGAACAACTTGAGCCATGTCAGAGGTTGTCTTAAAAACTTTTCTTGAAATCAGAGCAAGATCATCCTTTTCATCAGTGATTTCTTCATTCTCAGGAGGCACATAAACCTTGTTAGGTTCACCAACTTTTTCCTTACCCTTGGATCTTGGATCTATCTGCGGTTGTGATTTAGCCAATGTTGCTTCAGTATTTGTCCTTTCTTTTATCACAATGCCTTTGAGTTTTGGAAGTGTCTTTTTACCAGAAGCTTCAGATTTAGATGTGACTTTTTCTGATTTAAGTCTGGCTTCTTCTTCCATTAAACTCTCCAAGTCCATTCCTAGATTTTCCTGAAGAAATAACTTTCTTGACATTTCTTCATCAAGATCTAAAAGTTCATCAGAACTTATCCTTTTACCAGTAGCAGAACTAATTCTTTTTCCAGTATCAGAACTTGTCCTGTGACTTGTGATTTCAGCTTTTCTTGATGAGAAACCTCTACCTTGACTATGACCTCTACCCATTCCAGGGTTTCCATGATCATCCTTTTCATCATCCTTCCAGGAAACCAAACTCTAATTATATTAAAATATCTACATATATAAATAAAATACGAACAAAATATCTCTTAGAATTACGTGTTAAACTTAAAAACATAACATTATCTAGTATTTTTAGTAAAAATAAAATAAAAACGGAACTCCAATTTGAGTTTTCCTTCAAAACCAAACATCAACATGTGTTTTGGCGTGCATAAAAGAACAAAAAATAATATTAAAAAACGGAGCACACATATACATTTTGAAGGTTGAAAAATTAGAAAAAAATATATAAAATGGAATGCACAATTGCGTTTTCTTTTAAGAAGAAAAATAGAAAGCGAGACTCCGTTTTGAAATGATATTTGGAATCATATTTTTTAAATTAACATTTGGGACTATTATTTCTCAAATAGTGACATTTTAGCCCAACACCCAAAAATTATATATATAATCCAATTTAGAATTAGGAATACTTAAAAAATGGTGAATAATAATATAATTTTGGAAATTAATATTAATAGGCCTAAAGTTACACACTTGCACCTGTTTACAAAACAGTTCGATTCATTATGAGTAGTGCTTGAGATACCTAATTGGATATAAAAAAGATTTCAAATAATATGTTATAGTTGATGTGTTGCACATACTATTTTAATCAATGCTCTTAATGTGAATAAAGAGTAATGTGAGGTCTACAGAATTGACTATAGAAAATATGCATATAATGATGGGGTACCATCACGTGAGACCTATATTTTGTCAAATTTAAAGCAGATTTCATTAATGACTTGAAAGAGATTCAATCGGGATAAACCCCCAACTAATCATGCAACTAGGTTGAAAAACAAATAGAGCTAAATAATTAGCTGTTTTATTTCCGGATTGCTTAACAAATTGAATACAGATATTCTGAAAATTAGAAATGAAGGTTATGGTTTCCCGGACAATACAGCACACATCTCCCCTGAAAATAGTAGTTTTACAATTGACCCTCACATTAATTCGATTGATATTGCAATGTTCAGAGGACCCAGTTGCAACAACTAAGTTTAGAGGCCTCGTGTTATGAACAAATATTTTTTGTGAGAGGCGAGCTCATGTGATTTTCACCAACGTTCCAAACGCACCCCAACTATTTACCTGCCGAACACCAGCTATAGACCTGCCGAAAGTATTGTTGATGCGAGATATCCTGATCTTCCAATACACCATCCAATTCATTTTCAAAAACAACTACCACATCGCACAAAACGAGACACATCGCATAAAACGAGACAATCAAACACACAAATAATAACTTAAACAGAACAAAACGAAAAAAATCCAAAATTCAAAAATCTCGGAATAACACCAAATTGTAATATGTTGTTAGACCAGAGATTTTGAATCCAAAAACTGAATTTTATTATAAAATCTAATCTATTACCTTAATAGATCGGAAAACTAAAGTAAAGAACTGTAATGAATTTTTCGAGTTTTGTAAAACAAATCTAGATTTTATTAATGAAAAAGTGAATTAAAGGAGAAGATGAAGATGAATATAGATATAGAGATGGGTTAAAAGGGTGAAAACGAAGATAGGGCGGCTATGGTTAAGTGAAATTGGGGAGGCCGACTGAGATTTTTTTTATTGACGTAGTACTTATTGTTTCGTTGCATAACTGCGTCGTGAGACCTATATGAATTACATTGTCGACCACTATCTTTTTTAAATCCACTCCACTCTAATTTATATTATTTTTCTTTTAGTTTCACCTTTTTCCCTTAAATTTATACAACATATATTTTTTCTTTTCTTATTTTAGTATGATTATAAAAATTTGAATTTCAATTTGGTAAAAACTTTTTTTTACTTCTTTTACTTTAGTATGATTATATAATTGATTATAGCTTCTTTTACTCTTAAATTTTTTTTTATAAAATTTTAATATTATTTGATTTGTAAATTTAATGTGACAAAAAACCTTCACATTATATTTTTAAATATAGGTTTGATATTTCAGTATAAAAAAATTTACTTACAATATTTACAAAAATATAATACTTGTTAACTGTTACTAATCACCATATTTATGATTTAATGCTATACGTAAGTTTTTTTATCAACAGTTTATTTTAGCCAATTTTGTTAGGCTCTTTTAATATAATATATAATTGTAAAATTATGTTTTATAATATCATGTTATATATTTAACGTCTATTTATATTAGGCTTTTTATTTAAGTATTTGCAAGTTCATAATAAATATAATCCGTCTATTTTAAATTATCATAAATTTCTAATATAGATAATATATAAATAATAATAATATAAATTAAATAATAAAATATATATTAGTAAAAATAAGATAAAATATACTAAAAGTCAATACACAATAAAAAGTAAATACATATATAAATAAATGAAACTGAAAAAAGAACTCTAAATTGAATTAGAGTCTGAATTGTTAAGTGTCAGCTAGCACCACATCCCTACATATTTTCTGTAGGCAATTATGTGCATTGGTGATGAATAAATAGGGTTCATCTTTTTTAATTACATCACACCCAATTATTAAGAAATGACACGTGGGTGGGGGGATGCCACGTGTCAAACTGGAGGTACTCTTAGCATTTTCCCTGGCATTATTACACCTTTGCAATTGACCTATTTCCTACGAATTGACCTTTTTTTTACATGCGAAATATTGGTTTATTCATCGAATGTTATGTAAAGTTGAACTAAGCTGCAGCCTCCTGCTCACATTTTTCGCTGAATTGATAAGAATCAATTACGCTATGCACTCATTTCATTTACTCAAGAGAACAACCTTAGCATACCGTGTGCTGAAAAAGACGAACCGTTTTAGAATTTTTAAACTGATCGCTACACTAGTTTTGTTTCGAATCCTTTTATAACTATATTATGCCTTGGTTTTCCCAGCATATTTGAACGTCTACTTCACTAATGTATCGTCACTTGCTGCAGTATGCACTTCCTAGACATCTTGTCCATGTTTTAGATAAATCTGAACAACATAAATTAACAAACTTGATTAATCAGGGTAATCATGTTTCGTAAAACATCCAAGCAAATTTACAAAATTACAAACCACTGCCAATTAGATCAGAGAAGCGATAATATTATTATGCAGACAAACAAAAGGTAAAATCCTAGATCAACTTGCACACAACTACTGAAACAATCACAAGAAACACTGCCACTTCACTAGAGGCCTAGAACACAACCTACAGACGGAAACAAACTAAGAAACAATACACAACGTACAAAACAAACAAAGCTAGCTGATGCTTAGTTATGTAGACACATGCCTCGGCTACTTAAGATTTAGTTCTGAACTTGGACTGATCGATGTCAATGCCTTCTTCTTCGGCACGCTCAGCTCCAGATTTGTCTTTAGTAGTAAGACCACCCATGCGCCCCATCTGCTCGTACCCTTCACTTCCCATCTGTTCTCTCCTTGTCTCTCCGCCTTTCGTCCCCATCTCATGATATCCTTCTGTTCCCAGCTGCCCCTTCCTTGTTTGCCCTCCTTTGCTCCTTCCTACATATAATAAACACATAACAAACTCAACAATCACACACGCATGGCGGAACCAGAATTTTAAAAAAACCGCCAGGCTCTAAATATGTAATATTATAGGATTTGTACCTTCAGCAAGATGTTCCTGTGCTTCAAGGCTTTTGCCACCTGTGCCACCTGGAACAACAGTTTCTCCTTGCTTTGCCCTGGCATCAAGCTCTGACCTTTTTTCCTGTCCTGAAGCCATAGTACTCCTTTTCTTCTTTTTGTTACAACTTGTACACACTCTAAATGTTTGTATTTTTTTTGTTTTTGTTAACGTTGGATATTTACAGCACAAAGACTGCCAAATATAAATTTATATGCAGTTAGGGTTGGGGGGGGTGATCGACACGTGTTATAGTAGAGAAAGGAATGACCAACACGTGTAGATGATGAAGGAAGGTGTCTTGTAGTACGGAGAGTGAAAATTTATTATCACGTGACACGTTGTTAGTTATGATCGCAACGGACTGCCTAAGTGACACGTTGCCCTGCATCAGAACTACTGAAATAATACGAGTTACGGAGGATTCTAGCTTGTTCTTATACCTTCGTTTATCATGAAAAAAATGCCATGAATACATTTTCATTTAAGTGTTGTCTTGACAAAAATAAATAAAAATCGTTTATAAGATATATATTGAAGATTAACTTTTTAACTTTTGATTATTGTGAAGAATCATCACAATATTTCAAAATTTTCAGCAATGTTATTCATTGCAAATTTGAAACTTTAATTAATCCTTACCAGGACATTAGTTCAGGACAATTAATATTATGAAATTCGACAAAAAAGTGACAATCAAAGATAATTTTAGCGTTATGATTCCGGTCGTTTACAAAAATATTAACCTTCTAATGACGCAAATGGCGATCAGTATTAAACTCTTTGAGATATTAATATCATTTTTTGAGTTCGTTCTCTTATGAATATACAGGTTTCGCTCTTACTTGCGACGACGAATCGCCTACATGGATACCTCATTTTCGGAATTAAGATTCGTCGTGTTGTTTAATGAAATCCCTCCGTTTCAAAATATATATATACTATTGAAAAATAATATTGTATATATTAAAAAAAGTGAATATTTATGAAAAATAATACTGCATATATTAAGAAAAGTGAATATTTATAAATGAATTGTAATAATTGATTATAAAATGTGAAATGAGACTAATCTTTAAAATATAAATAAAAAATATGAATAAGATTTATCAATTACTCCATTTGACAATGCGTAATCAGTATTATTAAATAATATTTATTCACAATACTTCGTTGTGATTTGCGTAACAGGTTAAAAATGAATATAATACCCCATTTCAGATTGTGTATTATTTCAGATTGTGTATTAGGTAATACCCCTCTGTGACTTGCGTATTCAATCGGTCATAATTGACAAAAATTCCGAAATCGGTAATTTTTATTAATATTTATAAAAAATGGTTAAAGTGGGCCTTTACCCACTAGAGTCGGGTGGCTATAATTTCGTTTTTTTTAAAGTGTGAACACAAAAGTACTCACTACTATGAGTTTAATTTAATTGTTAGTATTTTTGTGCTAATGAGGAAAGTTCATTTTTATTTATATGTAAAAATCCAATAAGTCATATTATGTAGATTTTAGGTGTCCTCGTTAGAGATGCACAAAAGGCCTATCAGACCGGATTTTGACCGAACTTTTAAAAACTGAGGCTTTGATGGGGTCGGGATTTTCGGGCTTTAACTTTGACCGGGTCGGCCGGGCTTTTCGAAAATGTCAGAGTCTGTTTGGGGTCTCGAGGGCTTTTTTCGGGCCGAATCGGATCGGACCGAGTTTTTTTCTAATTTAAATCGAATCGAGTTTTATTAGAGATTCTGAAGACTACATAGGTTAGCGAATAGATCATCGTAAAAATATATTGGTTTGCATTAAATATTTTATAAAAATATTATTTCGTCGAAAACATTTAAGTGCGGCAAAAAAACATGTTTATATGATAATATGTTTTATCAATGTTATCCAAAGATATGTACTTACTATATCTTTTTCATTAATCATGCAATAAACTATATAAATAATATTATTAATCACGAATATTCAAATAAATATGTGTTTAAAATATTATTTATATTTATAGTAAATGTAAATTCATAAATATATAAGAAAATATATTAGAATACTAAGATTTTAAACGGGGTTTTTCAGGTTTTTAATTGGGCCGGGCCAAAGACCGGACCAGGCTGAAACCCGGAGTTTTAACCAGACCGTGCTTTTAACCAGGCCGTACTTTGCCTAAAAATATAGGGTCCGTCGAGGTCTTCAACCCGGGTCGAGACTGGACCGAATTTGACCGGGTTTTGATCGAATCGAACAGGCCCAAATTTTTTGTGCATATCTAGTCGTCATGTACACGTAACAAAAACTCAGCTTCTTCGTGTCCTCGTTTACGGACAACAAAAATTGAAGTTTAAATTTGTGAATCCTGGCCTTTATAACCAGGCGTGGGATAAGCAAGTTTTATTTAACACCGTTATTACTCTTCTTAAAATTCTTTTCAGACAACGAAATGATTACTTTCAATTTTTTTGTTAAAAGTAACAAAGCGTTAATTTTGCCGCCTCTAAAATTTTTTCGGGATTTTTTTAATATATATATATTTTAATAATAAAATTATTAATTACTTTTGTAAATTATATAATTTATATCATTTAAATTTTAAATTTTAAATTATAAAATACTTTATAAATACTATCATAAATCACTTCTTTAACGTATAGTTAAATTTTATAAATCAAAATTAATTGTTTATTTTATATAAAGTATATGTTACTTTTTAATATTTTAATCCTTTTCAAATAATTAAAAATTTATTATGTTATAAAAATATCATAAATATCTCTAATAAATACCCTATTAACTATATGTGTTAGACAAATGTTGCAATTTAAACCATTAATTTCTTCTTTTTTAATAAATATTATTTTTAACATTTAATTATGAGAAACATATAAATTAAACAATATGTAAATATTGTAAAATGATCCATATATATCAACTAATTACTGGCTTGTTAAATTTTATAAAGCGTTCAATTTTATCAATATAATATTATAAATCACTACACTAATATTATTAACATCTAAAAATAAAGAACATATATATTTCAATTATTATTTCATTTATATATAAATAATTATTAATTAGTTATATTAAAAAATCATCTTTATATATATATATGTCATTTTGGTAACACACTATAACTTAACATCAAAAAAGAGGGGTTGCGATAAATATTTGTTTAGAAGGCTGTTGGAAAATAATCTTAAACTTATTTTTATTTGTAGTAAATTAATAATGTTTTCTTATTTGATTTGTTCAGTTGACGACTTAATCTTGCTGTTAGTGGAGAAATTGTAGTACTGATAATAAGTGGCAGAGGATTAGTAGGAGTTGTTAGGCCCATTACTAGTTTTCTTGATCATGATGAAAAAAATCGAAGAACATGAGCAGTGAAAATATCATGGCACAAGTGATCGCGAAATAAATTTTAGTTTAGAATTATGGGTGATTATGTGCACCACGGGGAGAAGTTCTCCAAAGTGTTTTTGATGAGATGTGCATCAAAATTGATGGTGGTGAGAAGTGCATCACAGAAGAAGAGAAGTGTTTCGTAAGTTTAAGATTGGGGGGGGGGGTTGTTGGAAATTAATCTTATACTTATTTTTATTTGTAGTAAATTAATAATGTTTTCTTATTTGATTTATTCAGTTGACGACTTAGTCATGCTCACTACAAGAAAAATGTCAATAGACATCAGACATTAGACATCAGTTGCCAATACCACTGATGTTAAAAGATTTAATAACATTACCCCATATTAATCTGATGTCTATATTGTTTCAAGACATCGGTTATTTTACAACCGATGTCTAAATTGCCAAAAAAAATTCAAAGCGCGCCCACTTTAATATATTTCCCACTTAGTCAAAATTTTCCCATTTATTCCAAAATTTCACCCCGCCTTAACCAATTTTTTTCTTCCCCCCAATTTTTTCCTTCTTTCTCTTACTCACCCACTTTCTCTCGCTCACCTCTCTCTTGATTCTGTGCTCACCTTCACTCACCACCACCCTCTCTCCCTCATTTATGCTCACCTCTCACCTCTACTCATCTTACCTCCCCCCTCCCTGTCTCTCTCTTCGCTCTGTACTCTCTACTTTCCTTCTCAATATTGGTAATAAGATAAGCTTGCTAAGCTTATCTTGTTAGAAACTCAAATAGTTAAGCTCGAATCGAACTTCTCTTCTCTGCGTGAAAGATTAACCGAATCAAACTTTATAAATTAAGAGTTTTTTAAATCAAAACCCTAATTTTGTAAATTGGAAATTTTTCAAATTGAAACCCTAATTTACTTTATGATGTTTTCATTAATTTCAATGTATTTTGAAGTTACTAATTAATTTCAATTTGTTGTGTACAAGACCTTTATTGCATACGACTGGGATTCAAATATTTAGGTATGAATTTTAATTTAAAGATTTATAATATTTGTGGACTGAGATTTGAATTGGTTGTGTTATACTTGTTTATGCTTATGTGTTTGTATTTTTAGTTTGTTAAAAGTGCAATGACTTCTATGTTTTGAGGACCGGAAAAGGGTTTGGAGTGTGTATTTGTGAATGTTGATTATTGCCTATTTGCTATAAATAATTCGTGATTTTATTTGGAACTTAATAGCGAAACCTGAATAATATGTGTCTACTTGGTACTTAACTAAAGTGTAGTTTGTTTGTTGCTTTGTGAACAAAAACTTTTGATCGGTTATCATTTTTGTTAGTGTATCTGTAAGTTAAAGGAATTGGTGATATCATTATGTACGAAATAAAATGCTTGTAAGTTAAAGAATTTTGTATTTTGGTTTTTTCTGTACTATCTTTTCAGCTGTTGAGTTTGGTAAATTTTTCAGTGGATATCAACATAGTCTACCGGAAAGATAGTTGCAAATCATCTTGTATTGGTACTTGCTGTAGTCAGATGAAAGCATAAATCTAATAGCAAAAAAGTAAAAACTATTAAAAACAAAATGTTACCTCCTGATTTTATTCACTACAAGGTTCATTTTATTATCTTTGTAATGTCAAATGATAGAGGGTATAATGCTAATTGATGGGCTAAATATATAACTTATTTCATCAGAAGAAGAGGCGGCAAGTTAGTAGAAGTTCCTCTATCTTCTATTTATTTATTATTAATTATGAAAAGAAGTTGGTATAAATAACTAAACAGAAAATATGTACAACATTATCTTGTAGTGAATCCTTAAATAGTTAAATATGTAATTAGATGTGTTTTATAAACTACATTAACAAAATATTTGCATCATAAAAATAACTATCACTTTAGATCCTTTATCTTATTATGATTTATGCCTTGTTGTTTCAGGTGAAATATGCAGAATTGACTATTGATGCTTTTATAATGTTGTCATGTTTGGAATGGGAACCCAATGGGTCTTTTTATCAAAAGATACATGCTCAACCACTGCAACATGGTGCCTTGGTTGATCAGTCTGGGACCTCTGGACTTATCAACATAAATCTTTTGGCGGATATGACAGATCCTACTCTGCCTCCTAATTCAAGGAAGGCTGTTCTTTATCGGCCAACTGTGACTCAGTTGATAGTTGTAAGTGTCATGAACTTATAAATGTGTTATAATTATTTTTTAAAGTGTTTGGATTTTGGAAAGATTTATACTTATATTATTTGTATTTTATGATGATTGAGTTTACAAGGAGCCATTTTATGGCTCTACTGGTTTTTCTCGTAACTGTTAGTTTTTTCTCTTTTTGGGTCTTAAAAACCTACTTGGTAAAAGCTGATGACATATAGTACTACAGGATTAAAGCTCTTCTATAGTATTTGATTCTATGTGCATGGTGTTAAAGCTGAATCAGGCACATAGACTAAGTAAAAAAGACGTGATGATTATATAACACTTCTTGCTACCTGCTTATTATAAAATTTTTATTTTTGTGAAATGTAATATTACTGCTAACCATTTGCTTTGTGAAATAAAGGCGTGTTCTTGTCCCCATCTTGCAGCCATTGAATTTTTGATTATTTTGCTTCTTACAAGTTTCTTTCTATTGAAGCCTGGAAGACAGTGTTATTCTCCTTTTAACCTTATTCTTACTGCTTCCTAAAATAATTTGCGTACTATATAGGATGGGATCTCTGTATTCCAGTAAGTCGGACTAGATTTTTTTAGTTTTCTTTAGGATGTTATTAGTACATTTTCGTTCCATTTGAGAGATTTTCATTCTGTAATTAAGCCTGTCATTCAGTTGTCCCCTGCTCACATGTTTCCAGTTGTTTTAGCCCGGTCCACTAAAGCGAGACATTCAAACCTTTTCAATGTTTTAAACTATCTATTGCTGTAGAACTATTTTCACTTTTCACTTATATCAATTAGAAGGAAATGATGGAACTTGTCTGAGTTTAAAGCTTAGCATGTGCATGACGGAAACATCACAGAACTTGACAACTATTTCAGTGCTTTCCAATTCTTTTTCTGTCTATTAACACTTTTTTTTAATATTTGATTTGTATCGAAGTATAGGGGCAGGGCATCTAGCACTAGAAGCACCTTTGACACAGCTTGAGCTCTCCTTGATGCTCTTTGGTATTTATAAATAGTGATGTACAACTTCAAGTGATTCACGATAGGACTAGCGAGGAACCAATAATTGTTGACAATTAACTGAATAATCACAAAGTTTCTAACCATGATTACACTTTACTGAATGTGGAATACAGTGCTATGGCCTATGTGTATGACTAAAAGTTTGTGCTCTCTGTAGTAGAAGAGCTGTGAGCTTGGATCTAAATATGTTGGTAATTTCCTTTTCATTTTTATTGCAATAGGGTTTTTTTCAGTATTGGTAGCTGATAACTTTTATTCAGTGCACTCAAAACTCTTCTATTTACACAACACAGTTTGAACAAAGCTCACTCTTCGAACAATTTCTAGTTTCTTTATATAAGAATCATTCTGATCTCAATCTATGCATAAAACTGATTTTTAGATCCATCACAACCTTAATATTTAATGATCCAGTGATATATTATTTAATATTTTCGTTTGGACTTAAATTTCTTCAACTAAGCTGTATGTCATTTTTATAGATTCAATACCATATAATAGTATAGTACTCAGTTTTCTGGTTACTGTTTAAGAATTTTAGTTAATTTTTCTTCATTTTCCCTGGTATATCCTTTAAAAGAGAATGTGGTGCCTCAAGATTGATATTTTCTCCTTTTTTACTTTCTGTAAAGTAGATGAACTTTGTAATTTGCAACTTGTTTAGTTTTTCTAAAACCTTTAGTTTAGATTTATGAGATTGATTTATATAGACATCTGAGATCTTTTGGGTCATTAGTTTTTTTTCTTTTTTGACTGCCTGACTAGAATGTAGAGTACTTAATGCTCAATCATATTCGTATAGTGTCCGCACTCGTGGATGGTGACAGAGTACTTGCAGACCATTTTGCCATCGTTATGCTTCGTAATGGACTTATCCTTTTATATGTATCCTCTGATCCCTATCTTCATTTTCTTAGCAATTCCATATTTATTCTGAATGGTGCTTAACTATGTGCAGTACGCTCAACAAAATTTTTCCAAATGATCTCCAAAAAAGGGAATTACATTATCAGGTATACGCAGTTGCCTTGCTTGTAGTCTATTGCACTGAACACATTCACAAGTAAGACATTTAGTTCGATTGGCATGTTGGCCTCTGTATCGCAGCGATTATTGTTGTCAATTTGAGTATTATTGAGGGATGATAAATCTTTCCAGGCCGATATGGTTTAGGGCTATAATAACTGGTCTACGCACACTTCCTTTTATTCTAAAGTAGATTGGTGGCAGAATCTAAGTACTACATATTTGCTTCTCAATATGAGCAACTACCTATCTGTACCATAAGGCAAAACTGCAAAAGAGAAATTTAGACAAGAAATTCAATCTTT
Organism: Apium graveolens; assembly: GCF_009905375.1. Lineage (NCBI taxonomy): Eukaryota > Viridiplantae > Streptophyta > Magnoliopsida > Apiales > Apiaceae > Apium > Apium graveolens. Next base: position 173,476,764 of record NC_133656.1, read on the forward strand.
TGGACGAAAACCACATTGGTACATTGAAACAGAATATGAAAATCAATAACAAAATGAAGTGATTGGATACAAATCTTTTCACCTCCCTGCATATATGATGTACCGAGCAAAGGAGTTGGACTATTTACTTTGTGGTCGGAGAGAATTATGGGAGGTAATTCCTTTTGTTATTCTTTGGTAACTATGTACGTAAGCATGTATTTACAGTATGACACATACTTAAATTTGAAGTTTCTTCTGTGCAGATGGAGACCTTGGCAGATCACATAAAGTTTCACCATGGTGATACTGTAAAAAGTCCTCCAATTATCAATGTATGTGTCCTTTAAATAACCCCAAACCGTATCCTTATGTTAGCACAATTGAAACTGTAATATGTTTTATTGTGATTTTCATTAGTTACTTGAGGTTATGGGGGAATTCACCCCAGAGCAGCAGCGAGCTTTCTGTCAATTTGTGACTGGTGCACAAATTGCTTTCACCCTAATGAGATCAGGACTGGAACTTACCGCCAGCTCTTTCACCCTGAATAGTTGATCAATGGAAAAGAGGATGATGCTAACAACTTTGCTCGTGGGCATTACACAAGTAATTTTTGTTACTTTGATCTCTGCTTGGACTATATCAGAAAACTTGCTGACAACTTCACTGGGTTGCAAGGGTTTCTTTATTTCAATGCTGTTGGAGGTGGCACTGGATCCGGGTTTGGATCCCTGTTTTTGGAGCGTCGATCTGTTGAAATTTAATACAATGCTACAACTGATGACAATAAAATTACTAATGATTAATATTGGCCTTATATGCACTAAGGTCAATAGCTGTTAGTTTGGTTTTGAATGATTCTGTAATAAAACTAGATACTTGATATTTATGTTGCTAAATATAAGTGTTTAGTTAGTTCATTGCTTAAATACATTTATTGAATAAATACTGATGTCAAAAAAACAATTGTACATCACTTTTAATGAATAAATACTGATGTCAAAAAAACAATTGTACATCACTTTAATATATAAATACTGATGTCTCAAATGCAATTGTACATCACTTTTAGTGAAAAAAACCTATGTAAATAGTTGATGTAAATCTTTTTTTCCTAAAAAACTGATGTCAAAGTATGACATGTTCAAGTCTAAAAGGAACATAAACATCACTTTATTTGGGATAAAACTGATGTCTAAGTGCCAACATAGACATCACCTTTTACTAAATAAATCGATGTTAAATATCTGATTTTACATCACTTAAAAGAAAATATATGATGTCTATGTGGTAAAAAACATAGCTCATTATACGTTTAATATGTTGTAATAGGTGTAATTTATTTATTAAATTATTTATTTCTAACATTTTTTGTAAAAAAACAATGCATGGACATCATCCAGTTTGCCAGAAACGATGTCTTATCAAGTAAAAGACATCGACTTATGGCCGATGTCTAGAATAAACATCACCAACATCAACATCGATTGTAAAACAACATAGACATCGGCCCAAAACCGATGTCTATGGACATTTTTCTTGTAGTGGCTGTTAATGGAGAAATTGTAGAACTGATAATAAGTGGCAGAGGATTAGTAGGAGTTGTTAGGCTCATTACTAGTTTTCCTGATTTATAGCTACAGTACGTTAGTTCCTTTTGATATATTGTATCATTGACTAATGAAAAATTTGGTCTTTTGGTGTGCAAATTTGTGTGTGTAATTTATGTTTTACCAGTAAAAAGTAAACATATATATTCTACAAGAAAGCTACTATTACACTTTTCTTTGTGACCCCATGATATGGGCAAAAAATTAGCCTAGAAGCATAAGTAATGTTGAATTAAGTAAACCCGATACAGTCCAGTAACGAAGCCTAGTTAATGAGACCCAAAGCATTGATTATTTATTAATTTCGTAATTAATAAATAGGGTGAAATAATAGCTCATTAAGTATATCCTATAGATGATAGAATTCTTCATTGAGTAGCCTCCAAGGCACCCAAACCAAAAAGAATTTTGCTTCCTACATATTAGGACTCCAAAGTCTATTCTAAAACGGAGACTTATTCATCAAGTCTCCTAACCCTAGTCCAATTCAAGGACATCCAATATCTATATAAAGGGTCTCACCATTCCACTCAGAGCTATATTTTGGCTTGATTCTCTAAATTCACAGAGATATGTAGGCATCTTGTGAATGCAGATTTAAGCTACGAAACACAAGTGCAACCATTAAAGGCCTTGAGCTCTCGAATCCTAGTAGTAAATATCGCAATAGTTATAACCTAGTTTTTTATCTATAATATTTGGCGCCTTCTGTGGGAACACAACAACCATGGTGAACACCCGGATGAGAAACAACAGTGGGATAGACACTCTTGTACCATCGCGAACAATTGCATCAGTGGTAGAGGTACCACCACACTCGACCTATACCTCCACCCAAGGAGGAACCCCGGTAGGGGCAACCGAGGCTCAGCCACAAGGGACGAATCCCACGGCTCTCCAAGGGACGAATCTCTAATTTCAGCAGTTACATGCACCTGTCAACACTCAACCCGTTGGGTATGAGTACTCAATGTTCGTGACCACTAACCCCCCTTACGCGATGCCCCTATACCCCGAGGTTGGAGGAAGTGGACACTCTAACCGGAGCGAAGCACAAGGACGGATGCCTCAATACGTATGTGGTTTGGCTACTACCCCAGAGGATCAAGAATTCTTTGGACCCTATTTTGATAGAGACTCCGAATCATCGGACGATGAAGTCGCTCTAAGGAGGAGGCGTGCTGGTAAAGTGCCAATGCCTAGTACCAACCAGCGGCCCAGGAGCACTCAAGAGACGAATCCCTAAGATGTCCAGGAGAGGATCAGGGTTCATGAAGCTGAGCTCCAAAGGCTAAAGCGCGACCTGGAGGCTCACCTGGCCCCATGACCTCCATTTGCTGTGAGGCAAAGAGATTTTCCTTCAATCATAGACCTGGATGGTCCGGTACCAAGAAGGGTTGTTACCCCAAGGGCCGATCCAAGTGATTTAATGCCCCTAGGAGATCCTAATGATCCAAACCCACCATTCACTGACGAGATAATGAATGGCCACATCTCAAGGAAGTTCAAGATTCCCACCATCAAAGCATACGATGGTACTGGCGACCCTGCTAATTGTTAGTGTTTGTGCCCTAGAGACAACACTATGATGTTTTAGTTTAAGACATTAGGATTATTAATGTTTATGTTCTATCAATTATTCTATTTATAATTTATTAATTCTTAATTTACTGCGATATAAATGTTAGATTAATAAATGTCCTTGGAATATGATATGCATTTCTATATCTCTAAGTACGTGACTTAGAAATGAGATTATGAGAATAGTATCAATATTCCTAAAGGTCCCTAGTCGAGTATTATTATTAAGGACAATAATAATGCATTAAGACTGGTGTGTTTGTTGACTGATGATCACATCTCATTGATCATAGATATAGTGATACTAAATTAAAAAACACAAGCAGATGTATATGTACATAGTGCTGGACAGACCCAATGTGAGATTCCACATGTCTGTTATGTCATAAGTAATTCTCACAGTGATAATGATGTAATGGTCCTTAGACCTGAAGTCATTATATTTCTATACGAGAATTAATATACATTGATTCCATTAAAAGTTATCCTTGACCGGGTAATGATAAAAGTGGACATTGGGTATATTATGAATCGTATGAGAAATATGAATGATTTAGATGGGATTTAACCCTCTTATGTTAGGAGTGATATTATTGGCCTCTTGTGTGAGCTAGACTATGAAATGCGTGGTCACGCTCAAATGTTGATTTGATATGATAGTCTACTCATTGATCAAGGAAACTTGGATTAAACTATGATGAGGATGACACATTACATGCCTCTAGTTTAATCTATAATATTTGGTTAAAGGGATTATATTACATTGTACATTATTCACAAAAGGTTTAATCGATCACCGATTCAATTATTATTACTTGGGTAGCAATGATGTATTACTAGATGCCGCTCATTGTTTATGATTTTAAATTAGATTTAAAATTTGTTGCCAACGTAATAATAACCTATAGGGTCACACACTAAGAATGCTTGAAGGATTATTCAATTTAAATTGGATTTAAATTATATTAAAGTAATTCGAATTATTTATAATATTAATTAAGCATGACTTAATTAATTAGATAAATATTGATATTCGAATTTACTAATATTAATTATGAACTTTATTTTTTAAATAATTAAGTGAGACTTAATTATAATACAAATAGAAATTTTGAATTAATAATAACTCCTAATTAGTTAAGAGTTATAATTTGTTTTTATACTCTCTATATAATATCTCTTGTGTAGCTGATTTTGAAAGGAAGACTTTTATTAAAACCCTAGCCACCAAGGGAGAAGATGGAGAGAGCGAGAAGAAACGAGTTTGTGCTAGTACACATCTAATCCTTGAATTCAAGCATTCGTGTGGATACCGATAGAGCGTAGATCGCGAGAGCGGGATGCGTGGTGATTGAACAAGCTTTGGATCTCCATTAGTCAATCAATTGGTAAAGCTTCTTAAGGTAAACAATCTGATCTACGAATTAAATATATGTTTTTTGCATGGATCCTGCGGTGGGTTTCGAAATTCTATTTTTTTTACATTTTTAATTATTGTTTCCGTTGTGTTTATGTGCTCGAAACCCTTCAATGACATCAGAGCTACTTGCGAAAAGTGTTTAATTCCTTTATGTGTTTACCGGTTTTATGATGATAACATGTATACAATATTCCATGACTGTTATGTATGCGATTTTGTATGTTTTACATGTTGTTATGTTTATATATGCGTATGTATATATATGTTTTGAATATATGATATTAATGAGAGTTGTATAATCATATGATGATTATATAATCTGTATATATACTGATATATACATGTTTTGTGTTTGTTCTTATTATAAGAATTATATTTGATACGATTCTAAATCGGATGCAGCGGATTTGCTGAAATCTGGGTCTGATGTCTGATTTTGGCAAACGAATATGCTATTTCATATGGAATTGAGCGTCTGAACAAAACAAATAGCTAAAGCTATCATCGACTGATCTGTAAGACGTTTGACGTCGTTTAGACCCTGTAATCTTAATGTTATCAGATTTAATTTCAATTTTTCTGATTTTTGCTATATTTGGTTTTTATGATTAGATCATGATGGGTATGATATGTTGAGATCATATTATGTGTTTTAACATGTTCTTATGTGTTAATTGAGCATGGTGGATGGTTATGGCTTATGACCTTAGGTTAATGGTTTTGTTTTTTTTTAAATACGGCTTGCATGTCGTTTGATCTTGTAATTATTAAATCTCGAATGTAACTCGAGTTCTTATTGTAAGTACATTAGATTATTTTTTATTTTTCATTCGTGTAATGTACATGAAGATATGAATATTTGAAGATCAAGGAAGGGTAATCTCACATGGAGGCCATCCAAGGAAGCAATACAAGAAAGAAGACATGTAATAGTTAGCCTGTATTTATTTTTCACCTTAGATTGACCTAGATCTTTGTCATTAGCTTGATGAAGATCACATAGGATAAAGCCATAACCAACCACGTTTATTTATTGCACTTTACATATATATGCGCATACGATGAATGTATGTGTAGAGTAGTTTATAAAAATGCATGCTTAATTATATTAAGGATGTATGTATTAGATACGACACTCATGCCATGCTTTCTAAACAAGATAAAATCTGTAACGACTCAAGATTTTAAAATGAACAAACGATTATGAGAATCTCGTGTTTATGAAACACGAAATAAAATACAAATTTTCTTTATTTCTGATATGGGGCGATTTTGTCAAAAGCGAGTTCATTGAACTTGTAAGGTTGTGGGTTTTAAGTGAGACCGTTGTGACTCCCTCACTACCTGGAAATCAAACCATTGACGAATATTAATTTGAAGTATTTTATTCAAGGAAAAATTGGTAATCTCTTTATGATGGGATCATGATCGTTTAAAATTAACAAAACCCTAAAGTTCATATTAAGTTGATCAGATGCCTTCCAATGAGTCCAATGCGTTAACCCCTAGATCGACCAGGAGTGGGTTCGCCAAAGCGAAGTACTCCTATCTATCGTGGGAGATGTGTTGAAGTATATTGATACTTCTGACTATTGGGTTTGACTTAACTAAGTTATCACAATAGGATTGTGAACTTAGAGGCATAGAGTTTGGCGAGATTTATTAGATAAATATGAACAAATGTTGTTCCACCAAGCTATCCAAGAGTTATATAGTTGATATAATTGACAAATGTTGTCTACCTAAATAATCATGTTTTAGAAGAAAAGCCAAAGCTGACCTAACGCGTGGTGAAATATGGATCTTGGCTCACTAGAGAGGATATAGAAGATATTTTTTCCGAATTAATAGTTAGGGCTATTGATTTGATAAAAATAGTGGAAGATATATATTGTGAATATATATATATATATATATATGAATAATCACTTGAACATAATTTAATGATCATTTGTAGACTAAGTCATTTTATGCACTTTAATATTGTAGATATCAAATGACAAATAACACAAATAACTTCTCTATGTAATAGTCCCTGAGAAGGACAAGCTGACATGAAATAATTTACTCAATTGACACGGGAACTTGAGGATTGTCCTCAGGTTCAAGGATGTCACTCAAACCCCTCCCTTATTTCTTCTAGCTGAGAATGAAACATGTGCTGAACAAAATGCTTACCAGAAGCAAATTGATTATGCAACTGATGTTTCATGTCTCATGCTTGTAATTATGAGTGCTGAGCTTTAGAAGCAACAAGAGCATAATGATGCTTATGATATGATTGAGCACCTTCAAAGTATGTTTGAAGGATAGGCTCGTCAGAAAGATTTGACAATAATAAGGCACCATACTTTGCATTAATGGGAGAATGATATCCGGTTGGACCACATGTACAAAAGATGATAGGTGTATGTACCTTGATATTTTGGGTTTCAAGAATAGTCTAGAGACTCAGCTTGATTTGATCAAACAATCTTTGAACAACTTCTATTCTTAGTTTGTTAAGAACAAAATGAATGAGATAGACAGAACACTCACTGAGTTGTTAAACATGTTTAGAACTGCTGAAAATAACATGGTAAAGGCACGAATTACGTCCATATTAATGATGTACATATGGAATTCAAATGGTAAAGGAAAGTGGACAGAAAAGGTGAAGATTTGATCTCATTCAGTGCCAAACCAAAGTCCAATCCAAAAGGGCTTTTAAAGCTTGATAGTGGTGTTGCTAAAGGAGATGATTGTCATTCTTGTGGAAATAACCGGATGATTGGAAGTTAAATTATCGAGCTTGTTTGGAAGATCTAAAGAAGAAGACTAGCAAGGGTCAAACTTCAGGTATCAGGTTAGAATTTGAGCAAAAGTTGTTGCTCTAGTTAAAGGAACTAGATACCTAATTTTGCCCATATAGGCGAGATTGAGAACTTGATAAATTGTTATTACGTGCATGCCTTTAGGGGATACATTAAATCAATTTCTTGTAAGGACATGAAAGGTTTTCATTTTAATTAAATAAACAATAGTTGTTTATTCTATTTTAATGATAAGGCTTATAATGTTGCACAATTAGTTAACAATTTATATGTTCTAAGATGACTGAAATCAAACATTACCTCTACCATTGTCGTTAAGCCATATTAATGAGAAACGCATTTTTGAGTTACATATAGATGAATACTTGGATAAGTTTGATTTTGAATCATGCGGAAGATGCGAACTTTGTCTCATTGGCAAAATGACTAAAGCTTCTTTTACCTGATCAGGTGAAAGGGCCACCAAATGACTAGGACTTATACATAATGATGTATATGGTCGAATACGTATGATGGCAAGGGGTGGCTTATACTACTTTATAACATTTATTGATGATTTCAGTAGATATGGATATGTGGTTCTTATGAAGAGCAAATCCGATTCTTTTGAAATGTTCAAAGAATATAAGGCCGAAGTAGAAAAGCAAACAAGGGAAAAGTGTAAAAGTTTTACGATCAGATCGTGGAGGAGAATACTTAAACCTCAATTTCAAGAGTTTCTTGAAGGAGTGTGATAGTGTATCATAATTTACTCTTTCTGGAACACCTCAATGGAATAGAGATTCTTAGAGGAGAAATCGTACCTTGTTGGACATAGTGCGATCGATGATGAGTCAAGCGGATCTTCTATTCAGTTTCTAGGGTTATGCTCTAGAAACGACTGCATATACACTTAACCAAGTTCCGACTAAAGCGGTTCAAAATACTCCGTATGAGATATAGAGTGATAAATGTCAAAGCATGTCATTTATGAAAATTTGGGGACGTGAAGCATTTGTAAAACGTTTAGCCTCTGACAAGCTTGGACCAAAATTACATAGATGCTATTTTGTGGGATACCCAAGTGAGACTAAGGTATAGTTTTTATAATCCTTCCGGGAACAAAGTGTTTGTTGCTCAGGCCGCTGTATTTCTTAGGGGAGAACTACTTTCTAAGAAAATCAATGGGAGGATAATACATCTCGGATGAAGATCGAGAACCATATGATAATATTGAACCAGAGTTGGAATAAGATCAGGATGTACATAAAAATGTTGAAAGTAATCATGTCCAAGAAACACATGTTATTCGTAGATCTAGTAGGATTTACCATGAGCCCGGGAGAAATTATGAATTTCTTTTGACTCAAGATGGTGATATGATGCTTACGGATAATGATAAGCCTCTCACCTACCAAGATGCTATGAACAGTTCAGACTCCAAGAGATGGCTAGAGGCCATGAAATCCGAGATGGAATCCATGTATCAAATTAAAGTACTGACTTTAGTTGATCCACTCGAAGGGGTAAAACCTATAGAGTGCAAGTGGGTTTTCAAGAAGAAAACTGACATGGATGGTAAAGTATAGACTTATAAGACGTGACTAGTGGCAAAAGTTTCAAAAAAATTCATGGTATAGACTATAATGAGACTTTTTCATCGGTTACAATGGTTAAGTCTATCAGGATTTTGTTAGCAATAGTTGCTTACTTTGACTATGAGATTTGGCAAATGGATGTCAAAACTGCTTTCTTAAATGGAAGCCTTGAACATGATGTATATATGATACAACCTGAGGGTTTTATCGATCTAAAGTTTTCTAAGGTAGTTTGTAAGTTGCTTCTATCTATTTATAGATTGAAGCAAGCCTCAAGGAGAATGAATATTCATTTTGATGAAACGGTCAAAGAGTTTGGTTTTATTCAAAAGGAAGATGAACCATGTGTTTACAAGAAGGTTAGTGGGAGCCATGTGACATTCCTAATATTATATGTAGATGACATATAACAGATATGGAATGACATACCTTCTCTACAGGCTGTTAAGACTTTGTTGAGAAATAGTTTCTCGGTGAAAGACTTAGGCGATGCTACCTATATATTAGGGATCAAGATCTATAGAGATAGATTAAAAAGATTAATCGATCTATTCAGAGTACATATATTGATAAATTATTACATCATTTTATGATGAAAGAGATAAAGAAAGGATGTGTTTCGATGTCTCATGGGATAGTGATCTCAAAAGATAATTGCCCCCTAAATCATTAGATGATAAGGGCTGTTTGAGAAAGCTCCATCTGCTTTAGCAATTGGATCTATAATGTGTACAATGATATATATATTTATCCTGATATTTCGTATGCTTTGAGCATGACGAGCAGATACCAGTCTAATCCAGGTGAGGGTCACTTGATAGTTTTCAAGAATATTCTTAAGTACTTAAAGAGGACTAAAGATTTATTTTTGGTGTATGGAAAAGATAGGGAACTGGTTGTAAAGGGTTACACTGATACTAGTTTCTGAACCTAATTTTTGGACAGACAAGGATGATTACGAATTTATGTCTGTTTTGTGTTTTGTCTAAATATAATTGATGTTAGCTTGAATAGTTCACAACAAGAACATTGATGATTCTATGGAAGCCAAATATATTGATATTTTTTTGAAACAGCCATGCAGACTGTTTAGGCATGTCCTTAAGCAATATCGCCTTATTAATGAGATTAATGATTAAGGAGATATAAATGTAAAGTGCATAGTAATGATAGTGTTGCAGACCCACTGACTAAGGCTTTGTCGCAGCATAAGTATGATGGTCATACTAGTTCCATGAGTATTAGATACATGGGTGATTGACTCTAGTGCAAGTGGGAGATTGTTAGTGTTTGTGCCCTAGAGACAACACTATGATGTTTTAGTTTAAGACATTAGGATTATTAATGTTTATGTTCTATCGATTATTCTATTTATAATTTATTAATTCTTAATTTACTGCGATATAAATGTTAGATTAATAAATGTTCTTGGAATATGATATGCAATTCTATATCTCTAAGTACGTGACTTAGAAATGAGATTATGAGAATAGTATCAATATTCCTAAAGGTCCCTAGTCGAGTATTATTATTAAAGAACAATAATAATGCATTAAGACTGGTGTGTTTGTTGACTGATGATCACATCTCATTGATCATAGGTATAGTGATATTAAAGTCAAAAACACAAGCAGATATATATGTACATGATGCTGGACAGACCCAATGTGAGATTCTTCATGTCTGTTGTGTCATAAGTAATTCTCACATTGATAATGATGTAATGGTCCTTAGACCTGAAGTCATTATATTTCTATACGAGAATTAATATACATTGATTCCATTAAAAGTTATCATTGTCCGGGTAATGATAAAAGTGGACATTGGGTATATTATGAATCGTATGAGAAATATGAATGATCTAGATGGGATGTAACCCTCCTATTTTAGGAGTGATATTATTGGACTCTTGTGTGAGCTAGATTATGAAATGGGTGGCCACACTCAAATGTTGATTTGATATGATAGTCTACTCATTGATCAAGGAAACTTGGATTAAACTATGATGAGGAAGACACATTACATGCCTCTAGTTTAATCTATAATATTTGGTTAAAGGGATTATATTACATTGTATATTATTAACAAAAGGTTTAATTGATCACCGATTCAATTATTATTACTTGGGTAGCAATGATGTATTACTAGATGCCGCTCATTGTTTATGATTTTCAATTAAATTTAAAATTTGTTGCCAATGTAATAATAACCTACAGGGTCACACACTAAGAATGCTTGAAGGATTATTTATTTAAATTGGATTTGAATTATATTAAAGTAATTCGAATTATTTATAATATTAATTAAGTATGACTTAATTAATTAGATAAATATTGATATTCGAATTTACTAATATTAATTATGAAATTTATTTGTTAAATAATTAAGTGAGACTTAATTATAATACAAATAGAAATTTTGAATTAATAATAACTCCTAATTAGTTAAGAGTTATAATTTGTTTTTATACTCTCTATATAATATCTCTTGTGTGGCTGATTTTGAAACCAAGACTTTTATTAAAACCCTAGCCACCAAGGGAGAAGATGGAGAGAGCGAGAAGAAACAAGTTTGTGCTAGTACACATCTAATTCTTGAGTTCAAGCATCCGTGTGGATACCGATAGAGCGTAGATCGCGAGAGCGGGATGCATGCTGATTGAACAAGTTTTGGATCTCCATTAGTCAATCAATTGGTAAAACTTCTGAAGGTAAACAATCCGATCTACGAATTAAATATATGTTTTTCACATGGATCCTGCGGTGGGTTTCGAAATTTTGTTTTTTTTTTACGTTTTTAATTACTGTTTCCGTTGCGTTTATGTGCTCGAAACCCTTCACTAATCACGTCAGGAAGTTCTCTAACGCCCTGTTGTTACAGCCCGTGAACGACGCTATTAAGTGTCGGGCCTTTACCAAACCCTGTTGGGTATGGCTCAAAGGTGGTACAACCGTCTACCCCCAAACTCGATTGGATCTTTCAAGGATTTGAGCCAAGCTTTAATCAAGCAATTTATTAGTGGCAGAGTTCATGCGAAAAGTTTAGCATCCCTCATGGGTATTGTACAAGGAGCGAAGGAGAGTCCCCAAGAGACTATCTGAATCGTTTCACAAAGGAAATTTTGAAGGTCCCGGATCTTGACGACAAGGTAGCTTTGATAGCACTGCAGCAAGGGACTAAAGACAAGTTCTTCAAGATGTCCTTAGCTAAGCGTCCCCCTTGAAAGCATGTTACAGCTCCAAGACAGGGTCGAGAATTATATCAAGATGGAGGAAAGTATGAAAAAAATGGCAGTGAACAACGATCCTGCTGGTGGAAAGAAGCGAAAAATCAATCAAGAATACAATGCAAAGGACAAGTATCCTAGAGTTGATAAAGATGTTGACTCAACCCCGAAGAAGGGAGGGCCTGGACAAAAAAATACTGAGTATGCTAGGCTGAATGCTCCTAGGAGCCAAATCCTGATGGAAATTGAGAGATATAGGGATGTTCGCTGGCCTAAGCCCCTAAAGGCTAATCATGCTAAGCTAGATAAGAGCAAATATTATCGATTTCACAAGGATGCTGGTCATGACATCGATGAATGCCGATAACTGAAGGATGAAATTGAATTCCTTATCCGAAAAGGGAGATTGAGTAAATATACTAAAGATGGAGAAAGAAATAATAATTGGAGGAGGAACTTTGATGATCGTAAAAGAGATCAAGATGATCAGGGGCGAAATCTTCAGCCCCGAGGACCGGTGATAAATACGATCTTTGGAGGACCGACCACGGCCGACGCTTCTAAGAACTCAAGGAAAGCCTATGCTCGTGAGGTCATGCACATAGTTGGGGAAGCCCCGAAAAAGGCCAAGACTGGAGTAACAATGACCTTCGATGATTTTGATTTGGAAGGGGTCAAATTTCCTCATGACGATCCTTTAGTCATAACACATATCATAGGAAACAGCCTGGTAAAAAGAGTCCGTGTAGACAATGGGGAATCAGTAAACATTTTACTCTATGACACCTTTAAAAGGATGGGATACAATGACTCTCAATTAACCCAGAAGGATATGCCAATATATGGATTCACTGGAGTCGGATGCCCCGTGGAAGGGATAATTAAGTTGCCTTTGACTATGGGTCGGGAACCAAGGCAAGCAACACAGATGTTGAATTTTGTAGTGGTTAAGGTTGGATCAACGTATAATGTAATCATGGGAAGAACGGGAATACATACTTTTAAGGAAGTCCCCTATTCTTAGCATTCAGTAATGAAGTTTCCCACCAGAAATGGGATAGGAGAAGAGAGCGGAGATCAAAAGATTTTAAGGAGTTGTTATGTGGCCTCCCTTAGGGCAGATGGAGTCGGGGGGGGGGGGGGCAGGTCCTGCCTATAGAAGACATGGATATCCGTCAGAATGATGAAAAATGAGGAAAGATAGCTGAGGATTTGATCCCAATTCCTTGGCTCTCAAAGATCCAAAAAAGTAACATTTGTTGGAGCATCATTGGAAGAACCCCTTAAAGGGAAGTTGATAAAGTTCTTGCAAGAAAACAACGACGTGTTTGCATGGTCGGCTGCAGATATGCCCGGGATTTACCCAAAGTTGATCACCCACAAGCTGAATATGGATCTAAATCGAAAGGTCGTAAAGCAAAAGAAAATGAGTTTTTCCCCTGAAAGGTAGGAAGCCATCAGGCAAGAAGTTGTGAAGCTCTTAGAGGCTGGTTTCATTGAAGAGATGCAATTTTCAGAATGGTTGGCAAATCCTGTAATGATGAAGAATGATACTGGAAAATGGAGGATGTGCGTCAATTTTACTGATCTCAATGATGCATATCCCAAGGATTGTTTCCCGCTGCCAAGGATAGATACTCTGATAGATGCAAATGCGGGTCATGAAATGTTGAGCTTCATGGATGAATTTAGTGCCTATAACCAGATCAAGATGCATAAGGATTATCCCAAAGGTATCATTCATAACAGACTTTAGTATTTTTTGTTATCTTGTTATGGGATTTGGTCTCAAGAATGCAGTAGCTACCTATCAAATGTTGGTAAACAAGATCTTTAAAGATCTTATTAGAAAAACTATGGAAGTTTATGTAGATGACATGTTATTCAAGATTTTTGTGAAGACTGATTATATATCCCATTTGAGGGAAGCTTTTGAAGTCCTGAGAAGTTATAAAATAATGTTGAACCCTGCCAAGTGTGCTTTTGGTGTAGGATCAGGAAACTTTCTAGGATTAATGGTCTCTAAAATGGGAATTGAGGCCAATCCTGATAAGATAAAGGCCATGTTGGATATGAACCTACGTGGTATATCAAGGATGTCCAAAAACTCACTGAAGGATTGCTGCCTTGGGCCGATTTATCCCCAAATCTGGAGACAAGTGCTTTCCATTCTTTAAGGCTTTGAAGAAGGTAAAGGATTTTATGTGGACTAAGGAAAGTCAAGAAATGTTCGAGGAATTGAAGAAATACATGGTTCAAGCCCCGTTGTTGGCCAAACCAGTCCTGAATGAAACCTTATATTTGTATTTGGTTGTTTTAGAAGGCTCTTTGAGTGCTGTGTTAGTGAAGGAATAACTTAAAGTTCAAAAACCTATATACTACGTCAGCAAGATTCTGTATGGGGTTGAACTGAATTATTTCACCATAGAGTAGTTTGCCTTAACCTTGGTCATGGCCTCAAGGAAGTTACGTCCTTACTTCCAAGCTCATAAGATCGAAGTATTGACAAATCAACCTCTAAGAAACATCATTCACAGTCCAAAATCCAGTGGAAGAATGATCAAGTGGGCTATTGAGCTCGGGGAATTCAATATTAAGTACAAACCTCGAACGGCGATCAAATTCCAGGCCTTGGATGACTTCGTGGTCGAATGTACCATCACCAACCAAGAAGTTGGGGGACAGGAAGATACACCTCAAGACATGGGGCAAAAAGGAGAGCGAAGAAGAGCAGATCAAGGACAAGGAATTCTGGGTACTTTATTTTGATGGGGAATCAAAAAAAAATTCAAGTGAAGCTGGACTAGTCTTGTAAAGTCCCAATAGGTTCCCAATTGAGTATGCTATTAAGCTGGATTTTCCCACCATGAACAAAGAAGCTGAATATGAAGCCTTAATAGCTGGCCTGGGCCTAGCTGGAACATTGAGGGTTTAAAACCAGAAAGTCCGTTGAGACTCGAAGCTCGTGGTATCCCAAGTCAAAGGAGAATTTGAAGCAAAGGGATGAAACCATGGCGAAATATGTACACCTAGTGAGGGTTGTGATGACTCAATTTGATGAGTGCCATATCGGGCACATTCCAAGAGAAGAAAATACTAAGGCTAATGCGTTGTCCAAATTTGCCTCATCATAAATAGAAGAAAGTTCAGGAAGCGTGTACTTTCGTGTTTTAAAAACACGAAGCATAGATGTCAAATTAGTTGCTCCCATAGGGCTTGGAGGGTCATGGATAGATCCTATTAAGGCTCATCTACAAACCGGATGGCTTTCGAGTGATGTAGTGGATGCGAGAAAATTGTCTGTACGAGCCCTAAGATATTTTTTGATTGATGAAATCCCTTATAAAAGGTCTTTCATAATCTCTTATCTAAGGTGCCTCAGGCCAGACGAGGACCAACTTGCTTTAGAAGAAGTACATGAAGGTATATGTGGCCAACACTTGGGGGGGCAGGGTCTTAGCCCACAAAATTACTCGTTTAAGCTTCTACTGGCCAGAAATGATGGCTGATGCCAAAGAATATGTGAAGAGATGTGATCGCTGTCAGAAGCATGCCCCTGTAGTAAGGCAGCCACCCGAAATGCTTACTTCCATTAACTCCCCAATCACGTTTGCTATGTGGGGAATGGATATTCTTGGGCCTTTCCCGATGGCTACTGCTCAAAGGAAGTTCTTAATTGTAGCAATTGATTACTTCACTAAGTGGATCGCAGCTAAGCCTTTGGCCAAGATTACAACTAAACAAGTTGTTCAATTCCTATGGGAAAATATCATGTGCAGATATGGGATTCCCCGAATCTTGGTAACCGATAATGGAACACATTTCAATAACGAGGAGTTCAAAAAGTATTATGAAGAGAATGAAATCGAGTTATGATTCACTTTTGTTGCTCACCCTCAAGCCAACGGGCAAGCAGAGGTTGCGAATCAGATTATTTTAGATGGGTTGAAGAAGAGGATTGAGAAATCCAGGAATAATTGGGTGAATGAGATACTCCCGATACTTTGGGCATACCGGACCACGTGCAGGGTTACTACGGGAGCAACCCCATTTATGTTGGCATATGGTGCTGAAGTAGTTGTTCCTGTGGAAATATCACATTCGTTTCAAGGATTCAAGTTTACAATTATGAAGAAAATGAGGAAGGGCAGAGACTAGCCTTAGACTTAATAGATGGAGTTCGGGATCAGGCTCATGCTAAGATCGTAGAATATCAGAAAAAAGCTTCTTTTTATTACAACCTGAGGGTAAACGAAAGGTTTTTAAGCAAGGTGATCTAGTTTTAAGAAAGGTTGAGGCATCAGGAGTTGGACAGAAAGGAAAGCTAGCCCCAAACTGGGAAGGGCCGTACAAAGTTAAAGGCGTTCAAGGACGAGGGTCTTACAAGTTGGAGACTATGGAAGGAGAAGAAGTACCAAGGACTTGGCACGCTCAAAACCTGAAGATTTATTACATATAGTCCGTTTGAAAAGAAGTGCCTGCTTATTAAAGTAGAAATAGGGTTTAAAAGCACCATGAAGCTTTGCTCGCTTAAGACTTGTATTCCAGTTTATTAGGATTTCTATGCTTTACTTTATCCATATAAGGGTCAAACCCATTTTATTAAGTTCCGGACTATTTGTTTGTTATTCTAATTCCTTGAAAATTTTCCTTATGATTTTGTAAAGCGTGATAAGCATAGTATATGTGAAGCTAGTTACAAAGGAAATAAGAAGGAAATAGATGCATAAATAAATAAGTCATAGGTTCAAATCAAGTACATAAGAGCCACGATGGGTTTACAAAAGAAGGAAAATAATCTAGATCCTTAAATAAATCATCATCGTCTCCCCCATCAGTAGCATCAGTAGAAGGGGGAACGAGATCATCTTCCATGGAAATAGCATCCTTGAGAGGAGAAGTTGTGGCCTCGGCTGAAGTAGCAATAATAGGAGAAGACGGGAGGTCCTCATCAGGAGAGCCTTGCCCAGGAACAGGAGGCACTGGGTACGCCTCGAGAGTCACCCCAGGAACCTTTTTCCCAATCTCTCCTACAATCTGCTCCCAACAAGTAGCAAAAGTTTCAGGGAAGTTCGCGTCATACTCAGCATTTAGAACCTCCTGGAAGTCCTGTGATGACTTTTAATCTGCGATCACCTCAGCACAGCCCCTCTGAGCATCCAACTCCTGCCTACGGACTTTCTTCTTCTCGTCCGCCAACTCTTTCTCCA
Source organism: Apium graveolens (assembly GCF_009905375.1). Taxonomy (NCBI): domain Eukaryota; kingdom Viridiplantae; phylum Streptophyta; class Magnoliopsida; order Apiales; family Apiaceae; genus Apium; species Apium graveolens. Next base: position 173,494,183 of record NC_133656.1, read on the forward strand.
CCTCCAGGAAGTGAGTAAAATTGGCTTCTGAGGACTTCAGATACTTGTCCCTATCCCTCTCGGTGATAGTCAGGTTTGCTCTCACCTCCTTCAGGTTATGAAGGGCATCCTGAAGGTAGGTATTCATCTGTAAAAATATATTTTACCACAGTAAGCTATATATGTAAAGGAAAGACTAGTAGAAAGAATACTAAAAGAAGGGAAGTGGAAGCTTACCGAAGCTACTGCCTGGGAACCAAGGCACTCAATATGTAGATCATCAAAAGACTCCACGATCTCAGCCAGGTCACTAGTTGTAACCACACTCTCGGACCATATAGCTGCAGCCTCCAAGCTCCCCATGACTGTGTCTCTTCTCCGCAAGCCCCATATTACAATGAAAGGGGAAGTATCCTTATCAAGGCTATGAGGCCTCTCAGATATAAAAGTGATAATGGTCTCCATAACAGTGATCGAAGTACCGTCACCAACCCTCACACGTTTCTCACGGTGAGCTTCAATTGCAGAGCCCTGAGAGGGACGAGATTCTATTCTCTTGAAAATAGAGTCTAAAGCTGCCTTAGCTGCAAAAATACAAAAACATTATAAAGATGATAACACATGGAAATAAACAACAAAGTCAGAAGATGAAAGAAATACCCTCAGGACCCAGGTCGCTCAGACCTAAATTTTACAAATTGCCCTCTTAAAGAACGAGAGTACAATGATGCAAGTTATCAGCTTTTATGGCCTTTATGGTCGCATCTTCATCTATCCCCATTTTTAAATCCCTCAGAGAACCATCTACGCTTTTGGAAAAATTGGGCCTGAAAAAATGGTCCCAACCCTCCTCGGCGTTTAAGTAAACATAAAATCACTCACTTTTCCAGTCAGGATAAGAGTCAAAATTAGTACCAGAGACAAAACATGAACGAGCAAGGGACCTATAAACTATTTCGACCCATCCTTGGTCGTCAAGGGCATTTATAAATTTGAATAGATATTGAAAGACAAATACATTGGGCTCAAAGCCATGTTTACAAGATTGGTCCATATAACAATGAATAAAACGCCAAGAATTAGGTGTGAGCTGGGTTGCACATACATGAACTTCAGCTAAAATATGAAAAACAAAAGGATGTGGGGGAAGATAAAAGCCTGCATAAAAAGTTTCTTTATACACACGAATGGCCCCAGGTTCTGGGTTACAAGCCCTGTCATTTGGGCATGGTGCCTCGGCCCTGTACAGAGCAGAAATACCAAATAACGGGCTATAGTACATACTCTATCAAAATCATATCTAGAAGGATAATTATATGCATCTAAATGAAGCATGTTAAGGAAGGCTTGACCAAACTCAATTTAAAGATCCCTAAGAGAAATTATGGAAGCATGAACGAGGGATTTTTTACCTCGGTTAGCCCTAGAAGGGCGAGGAGCGGCCCGAGGAGGCTGAGAAAGGGAAAAATCGGAGTCCGTCATTGATATTCTTGCAAAAGATACTTGAAACCTGTTAGGGCGAAAATACACGCAATCATACGCGTTCGCAAGTAGTATAAGATATAAATCAGATTCGTACCCACAGAGACTCTTTTTAGTTAACTTAAGATTATGCACCTATGCAACAATGGTATGTATATCGCTCAATGCTAAGACAATAACAAGTTAAGATGTTTATAATTAAGATTAAACTAACATGCAATTAACTAAGAATAAAAGTGATTGAATTAACTATACGAGACAAATATGGGATTCTAACTTCATTAAATACTTCATTCAAAGTCATTGTTCTTAACCTTAGCATGCAATGGTGATGACAACTAATCAGATAACACGAAACTAGTAAACGCCAACTTTCGTTGTACGAATACCCTACTACCAGACATCCACAAAAGAGATGGAAGCTGAATAGACACCAATTATGTTGAGACCCTATATATCTATAGAATTTGACAACATAAAGGTTTAATGAACAAGTTATCTATCGTGATTACATAGGGAAAGTAAGATGGTTAAAATTACCTACGAATCATGTATAACAATTATACATGAACCTATGCTAGCATGGCAAGTTCTAAATCTCTATATTCACTGTCACTTCAATAGAGATTAACAAACTATCTTATATGTTCGCGACACACATAAGATGAATACGCACAACCAATACTACGATATTATACAATCACCACACACTTAGGTATCAAAAAAATTATGAAATCCATAAGTAAATCTGATAGAACCCCATGACAACGATTAGTTCATAACCGAACTCATTGTCACCATGGGTTCCAATGAAAGCATGGTAAATAAACTAAGATAGACTAGGTCTGAAATAACTGAATAATAATAAAAAAGTACGTTAACAAGAGTATTAGGTTCAAACAACAAAGAAAACAAGCATCCAAGATTACAACTTAGCAAAAAATCACAAGTAAAAACAAGATCTTCTTCTCCTTTGTTGTACTGTGCTATTAGGTCTTGTTGCTGCTATCTCCTTGCTCTTCTATATGAAAAACGTCTTTAAATACCATCCCAACAGATCAGGATTCCAGCAAATCAATCTTATAATAGAATCAGGATTCCTGAAATTCAATATAGCGCGACCGCCCTGAGTTTCTGGCAAATGGGCGCGGCCGCTCCCAGGATTAGCGCGGCCGCCCTGACCTTCTGGAAAATCTGAATTTTTCTATTTTATTGACCTTCTCGTGCTGGTTTCTTGTGCGCAATCGACCGAGGTTCCATCCTAACACTCTTTTAAGCATAAAACATGTAATATCCATTCCTTCTTTCGAATATGCCCTGAAATGTAAAATACCACAAAAATACATCAAAAACACAAACATCTTGAGTACAAAACACCAATTCGAGCCTTTACAAAGCGTTCTAAGTGGATATTCACACCCCCAAACTTGAATTGATGCTTGTCCTCACACATAATAGACTGAAAAATAAGAAATAAAAATGCATGAATGCAACTAACATGAATGCAATGATCCCCTCAGAATAACTAAACTAATCAATAAGCAACATCTCAATGAATGCATTATTCGCACAAAGTTCAATCAAATCTCACAAATCAACTCACAAGCCAGAAACGTGTGTGTGCGCAATTGCTTAACAGATATACTTTCGAAACTAGATCAATAACCATAACTTATCTATCACCAAGACAATCACAAGTTCATAAGCAGAATCAATGATTAACACAAAATGACCGACAACACTTCATTTTTATCAGAGTTATACAAGGATTCATGCTTTTATTGCTAACATATAACAAAACACATATATGCTTATTTGATCGTGCAGTGAGTGAGGTCCACAAAAGACTTATGCAATAATACCCATGTAGCGAGCGTTAGGTTAGCGGATCCCAGACTATAAAAATCTTAGTTCACTAGGCACAAAGTCCTCTAGAACTTAATAACTCGAGAATTAACGAGCCCACTCGTGATCAATTATGCATAACACATATTTTTTTCTTTTTTTCTCATGTACTGAACGAGTGCGTTTCGCTCCATCTCGCTCAACCCTAGACTACTCATATAAATATGAGCCGGCTACTAGCCATTTGACGCCTAGCCATAACTAGCATTGATATCCAATATTTTTCTCCAATTTTAAAAACCATGTTATTTTATCACTAAGAGAACAACATAAATTGTAGACATAAACAAGTGATTAAACCTCGACAAACAAACAAGTAATGTTCATGATCTAGCACTCAAGCAACCTATAAGACTTAGTGAAAATTTTCTTGTTTCCAGCATGCAAATCAATTCGTTAGGACTTAACATTGCTCTATACAACATCACTACACTCGAATCAACATCACAAATTAATCGGAAAGGCAACCTAAGGGATCATGATATAATGTCAATGCAACTATATGCATCATACTAACATGATAACAAATACGCAAAACAAAAACAAAAACAAATAAGTACATGATGAATATGCAAACTATATGAACTAAACTATCATGAATATGCATCTATATGGCCTCACACACAAATATTCCTTAATTATCACCCCCAAATTTAAAATTTTCAAAGTCCACATTAAAGGTAATAATAAGGATTTAAGGAATACCTAGTCGTCAGGAGGATTACCCTCTTCGGGTGGAGGATCAGGTCGGCAATCAACCTCGACACCAGTGTCTCGGAAAAAAATACCGAGAGCGTGTGTCAAATATTCAGCAAAATGTCGGTGGATGTCACACGTGGCCTCAATACACCGAATCAACCTTCTATAATGCGCATCGCCAACACCAGTCCTATTAACTGCCTGCTGCGCATGAGAAGAACCCTCTGTAGGCACGGGAGGATCCGTCCGACCAACCTCTACATCATCAAAAATATATCTCAACCACTTGTCAGGAGGTGCACCTAAGAATGCATAACTCAAGTGATCTGGTAGTGGGTTGAGCTCAAGTGTGGGAGTTTCTTCAATAGATGGTTGAAAATGCTCATCGGGATCTTTCAGCTCTGCTAACCCAAGAGAATCGAATGGCATATCCAACTTCCTCTTCCACGGAGGTGCATTCAAAACCTGCAGTTGCTCTGCTCCTTCTTCATCTTCACTATTAGATTCCCCTGTCAAGGCTCTCTCTAAAGTATCTGACCTTAGCATTTGCTCAAGTTCTAAATTCACTGCAGAATCGACCATCTCTACTTTAAAGCATTCATCTTCATCAGTTGGTAATTTTGTTGCTTTGAACACATTAAAGGTGACTTCCTAATTTAGAATCCTCATTGTAAGGTCTCCCTTCTGCACATCGATCAGAGTTCGGCCAGTAGCTAAGAATGATCTCCCCAAGATAATGGGAATCTTCTTATCTTTCTCAAAGTCCAGAATTACAAAATCAGCAGGGAAGATGAGTTTGTCCACCTTAACCAAGACATCCTCCACTATTCCTCGCGGATAAGCGACGGAACGATCAGCTAGTTGCAATAACATGTATGTCTGTTTCGGATCAGGTAGACCAAGCTTCTTGAAGATAGATAAGGGCATCTTATTGATGCTAGCTCCCAAATCACATAAACACTTGTCGAATGACAAGTTTCAGATGGTGCAAGGAATAGTGAAGCTTTCAGGATCTTTAAGCTTCAGAGGCAACTTCTGTTACAACACATCACTGCATTCCTCCGTAAGAGCAACGGTCTCTAAGTCATTGAGATTCACTTTTCGAGAGAGATGCCTTTCATAAACTTCGCATAGCTAGGCATCTGTTCAAGAGCTTCAGCGAAAGGTATGTTGATGTGAAGTTTCTTGAAAACTTCCAAGAACTTAGAAAATTGCGTATCCAACTTCTGCTTCTGCAACCTTTAAGGAAAATGAGGTGGAGGATAGACCTATTTTTCCCCTGTATTACCTTCAGGAGGAGTGTTTGCAATAACTTTCTTCTTCGGTTCCACCTCGGCATCCTTCTGCACAACTTTTTCAGCTACAACCTCATTTTCTGGAATTGGCAAGGGTGGAGATGCACCTGTATTCTGAACAAAGTTTTCAGAATCTTTATCTTACTGAATTTGGGGGCTTGTGACCTTTACAGACCTCAATGTAATTGCTTTAACCTCAATGTAATTGTCATTAGGGAGTGTACCAGGTTGTCGATTCAATATAGCATTGGCAATCTGCCCAATTTGATTCTCCAGAGTCTTGATAGAAACCACTTGGCTCTTGCACATGAGCCTCAACTCCTCCAATTCAAATTGTTCATTAGATTGACTTGTACTTCCATACGGTAGTTGTTGAAGTTGGAGTTGTTGTCTTGGTGCATATTGCGGTTGTTGAAAACCAGGAGAATTGAATTACTTTGATGCGTACTGCTGATAAGGTTGTTGCACCGCATTCTGATTGTTGCTCCAGCTGAAGTTAGGATGATTGCGGTTGTTGGTATGATAAGTGGCTGGAACTGGTTGTTGCGACCTTTGAAAGTTGCTTACAAACTGAGCTGATTCACTAGAAATAACACATTGCTCCGTCGCATGTGAACCTGCACACAGCTCACAAACACTGGGTATCTGGTTAACACCATAGTTAGTTAGAGAATCGATCTTCATAGACAACGCCTTTAGTTGAGCAGTGATAGCTATAGCTGTATCCACTTCAAGAACTCATGCTACCTTGCCCTGTGGCAGACTCTGAATTGGATACTGATATTCATTAGCAGCCATCAATTTAATGAGCTCATAAGCTTCCTCGTAGCTCTTTGCCCATAATGCTCCATCTGATGCTGCATCGAGCATGGGTCTTGACTGTGCTCCCAAACCGTTATAGAAGCAATTTATGATCATCGAATCAGGCATTCCATGATGAGGACACTTCCTAAGCATCTCCTTGTAGTGCTCCCAAGCTTCACATAGAGATTCTCCCGATTGCTACGCAAATTGAGTAATAGCATTCCTGATTTTAGTTGTATTCGCCATAGGGAAGAATTTAGTGAGAAACTTTTGAGGAAGATCTTCCCACGTAGTAATCGAACCAGCTGGTAGAGAGTGTAACCAGCTCTTAGCCTTGTCCCTCAGAGAGAATGGGAACAGTCTCAGTTTCACCCCATCCTCAGACACACCATTGAACTTGAAGGTGTCGCAGATCTCTATGAAATCCCTGATGTGCATATTTGGATCTTCCATTGGAGAACCCACAAACTGAACTGAGTTCTGGACCATCTGGATCATGCCAGGCTTGATCTCGAAGGTATTAACCGCGATGGTTGGCCTGACAATGCTCAATTGAATGTCCATGATCTTTGGTTGAGAATACTCTTTCAACGCTTTCGTTGCTACTGGTTCTCCCAATACAATAAAAACTAGAGTACCTGAAACATATGACTAAAGTAAACCATGTAAGAAAATAATCCGAGTCAGTGAACTTTAACGACCACCGATGATAAGCACATAAACTAAAATTAACACCGAGTCCCCGGCAGCGGCGCCAAAAACTTGTTAGGGCGAAAACACGTGCTAAAATTACACGCAAGTATACGCGTTCACAAGTAGTATAATATATAAATCAGATTTGTAACCACAGAGACTCTTTTTAGTTAACTTAAGATTATGCACCTATCCAACAATGGTATGGCTGTCGCTCAATGCTAAGACAATAACAAGTTGAGATGTTTATAACTAAGATTAAACTAACATGCAATTCACTAAGAATAAACGTGATTGAATTAACTAAATGAGACAAACATGAGATTCTAACTTCATTAAATACTTCATTCAAAGTCATTGTTCTTAACCTTAGCATGCAATGGTGATGACAACTAATCAGATAACACGAAACTAGTAAACGCCAACTTTCGTTGTACGAATACCCTACTACCAGACATCCACAAAAGAGATGGAAGCTGAATAGACACCAATTATGTTGAGACCCTATATATCTATAGAATTTGACAACATAAAGGTTTAATGAACAAGTTATCTATCGTGATTACATAGGGCAAGTAATATGGTTAAAATTATCTACGAATCATGCATAACAATTATACATGAACCTATGCTAGCATGGCAAGTTTTAAATCTCTATATTCACTGTCGCTTTAATAGAGATTAACAAACTATCTTATATGTTCGCGACGCACATAAGACGAATACGCACAACCAATACTAGAAATCGTAAAGATTCTTAATGTAAATATCTTAACCACAAATTAAATATTATCTTTTCGTATGGATCCTACAATGGGTTATAATTTTTATAATTTTTACAGTTTTAAACTTTGTTTCCGCTGCGTTTTATGCCTCGAAACCCAACAAAGGAACATGTGCCAATGCACAAGTCTTAGGGGGCATGGCTTTGAGATCCAGGATAGATCAGCTTCTTTTAGTGGTGTTTTTTTTCATTATCATTTTATATAGAATAGGTTTAGTATTATGTGTGTGGTGCAAGTTGCAATTGTTATGTAACCAATCCGTCTAAAACCTTAATGTGGTAGAGGAAGGCCCAAACATGATTTTATAATCAATAACACTCCCCATCAATCATATGATATATTTCGCTACGATTGACAATAATAAATATAACCAATACCAATATCATACCAATAACAAATATTTAAATTTATAATAAATGGGGGTGGGAGGACTCGAACCCGATTTCCTCCCTAAACCGAGCCCTGATACCATATTAAATAATCATTCACACTAAAACCTTAAGGTTGTAGGGGCAGGTGGAGACGTTGTAGTTTGAGATGTAGATGTAGAAGTCGTGGAGATGTAGGAGTTTGAGATGTAGATGCCTCCCGAACTAAAATATTAGAATTTGTGGTTGAAGCATCCTCAATGTTCGTGTCAAAAGGATCAATACGAATAAGCCCTTCACATGTCATATGATGCGAACCAGCAAGAACATATAAAAATAAAATATGCTCCAAAAAGTAAACATGTCGAGAAACCTACAATTTTCTACTGACCGGGTCAAAACAACGATATATTTTTTGGGTAACATCGTAGCCCAAAAACACCCATAAACAGACTTAACAGACAATTTACTACGCTTAACCTGAGGCTTAAAAATAAAGCAGGTACAACCAAAGATATGCAACAAAGCATAATCAAGCACTTCATCATATAATTTCTCAAAAGGTGACAAGTTAGAATTTTGAACATTTGGAATTTGGTTAATCATATAAACAGCAATAAGCAATGCTTCACCCCAAAATACACTTGGAATATCAACCGATAACAAAAATGAGCGAGTTGTTTCAACAAGATGATGATGTTTTCTTTCAACAACACCGTTCTGTTGATGAGTGTCAGTACATGAGATTTAACGTATAGTCTCATCAGAAGCAAGCAAGCGATAAAAAAGTATTAGAGTTGTATTCACCTCCCAAATCACAACGAAAATATTTAATGACAACTTATGTTGAGTTTTTATATGAGTTCTAAAATCTTTAAAAATATCCAAAAAAATCAGACGTACGCTTCATAAGATAAATTCACGTATAACCAATGAAATCATCAATAAACGAAATATAATATCTGGATCCTCCTTTTGTGGGCATAGGAGCAGGTCCCCATACATTAGAATGCGCAATATCAAACGGAGCAAGAGAATACGTAACACTCTTATGAAAAGGTAAAGCAGCAAATTGCGCTAATTTACAACCGCTACAATCAGAAATATCATGAGCTTTTAGTTGTCCCAAGGCTCCAGTTGAAACTAAAAATTGTAAATGAGATTGAGAAACATGATCTAAACGAGCATGCCATAGGTAGAAGTTAGAAGACAAATCACTCAAACGAAAATAGGATAAATAAACTAAGATAAACTAGGTCTGAAATAACTCAATAATAATAACAAAGTACATTAACAAGAGTATTAGGTTCAAACAACAAAGAAAAAAGCATCCAAGATTACAACTTAAGCAAAGAATCACAAGTAAAAATAAGATCTTCTTCTCCTTCGTTGTATTGTGCTATTAGGTCTTCTTGCTGCTATCTTCTTGCTCTTCTATATGAAAAACATCTTTTAAAAGTCTTTAAATACCAGCCCAATAGATCAGGATTCCAGCAAATCAATATTATAATAGAATCAGGGTTCCTGAAATTCGATATAGCGCGGCCGCCCTGATTTTCTGGCAAATGGGGGCGGTCACTCCCAGGACTAGCGCGACCGCCCTTACCTTCTGGAAAATCTGATTTTTTATGCTTTCTTGACCTTCTCGTGCTGGTTTCTTGTGCGCAATCGACCGAGGTTCCATCCTAACACTATTTTAAGCATAAAACATGCAATATCCATTCCTTCTTTCGAATATGCCCTGAAATGCAAAACACCACGAAAACGCATCAAAAACACAAACATCTTGAGTACAAAATACCAATTCGAGCCTTTACGAAGCGTTCTCGGTGGATATAAATGCCACTTATCAAAACCTAGAAAACTTTGAAGGTAGTGGAAAAAGATGAAGATTCAAAAGGAATCTTCAAGCAAATCCAGAAAACGGTGAAAGCTACGATGGAGCAGGAAGCCGAAAATCGCCTTGCGGAAGAGAGAAATGAGAGAAATGTGTAGAGGTTATTTGGAGTGAAGTGTGAAAAATGAGCGCACACCCCCTCTTTATATAGTCTCACTATCGAAGGTAATTGGGCCGAAATTTTGGGCCTACCGGTATCTAAGGGCGGAAGCCCACAAAATTCAAAATTTTGAATATTCTACCAAATTCGAGAGAACTTTAGAATGTTCTATACTAAAAAGCAAGGGATGAAATTTTCCCCAGGATTTGTGAAAAATTATATTTTGTCATAAAAAGAAAAGAGAAGCTAGAGAGGTCAAACCACGTCTATGAGACACAATTCCTAGGCGTGGTTCAAACCATGTCTCCTAGGCGGGGGTAACCCACACCTAGGATCTATTGAAGCTATGGAGAGGTCAAACCACGTATAGGAGACATAATTCCTAGGTGTAGTTCAAACCACGTCTAGAAGACACCATTTCTAGGCGTGCTTCAAACCATGTCTCCTAGGCGGGGGTAACCCACGCCTAGGATCTATTGAAGCTATAGAGAGGTCAAACCACGTCTAGGAGACACGAATCATATGCGTGGTTCGAACCATGTCTCCTAGGCGGGGGTAACCCACGCCTAGGATCTATTGAAGGTAGAGAGGCCAAATCACGTCTAGGAGACACAATTCCTAGGCGTGCTTCAAACCATGTCTCTTAGGCGGGGGTAACCCACGCCTAGGATCTATTGAAGCAGTGGAAAGCCAAACCACGCCTATGAGGCAATATTCCTAGGTGTGGTTCACAAACTGTCTTCTAGGCGGGGGTGACCCACGCATAGGATGTATGACACCATACAACCCATTTTTTTATTATTTAATTAATCAAAAAATGGGTTAAAAATGGAAAAATAGCTAAAAAATCCCAAAAAATAGGGAAAAATCCCAAAAATTCAGGAAAATTAGAAAATAGTTTCCAAAAATTATTTTTGGGCAAAAAATTCCTGAAAAATTAAGAAAAATACCTGAGAGTATTGGAATATTCCTGAAAAATTAAGGGAAAATCATGAAAAAACCAGAAGGTACCAAAAAATTCCTAAAAAATTAGGGAAGCCTGTAGGGATGAATCCCAAAGGGATAATCGTTGTAGATGTGTAGGTCGCTCCACACTTTACTATAAAAACGATAGCCAAAAAATGTATAAACTTTAACTTCTGCGAAATCTTTGCCGGGTTTCGCAAAAGTTGGGGGGCAAATGATATGGACCTGAAATTAGCCTAGAAGCATAAGTAATGTTGAATTAATTAAACCCGATACGGTCCAGTAACGAAACCTAGTTAATGAGGCCCAAATCATTGATTATCTATTAATTTTGTAATTAATAAATAGGGTAAAATAACAGCTCATTAAGTATATCCTATCTAGGATAGAATTCTTCATTGAGTAACCTTCAAGGCACCCAAACCAACAAGAAATCTGCTTCCCACATATTAGGACTCCAAAGTCTATTCTAAAACGAAGTCTTATTCATCAAGTCTCCTAACCCCAGTTCAATTCAAGGACATCCAATATCTATATAAATGGTCTCACCCTTCCATTCAAAACTACGTTTTGGCTTGATTCTCTAAATTCACAGAGATACGTATGCATCTTTTGAAGACAAATTTAAGCTATGAAACACAAGTGCAGCCATTAAAGGCCTTGAGCTCTCGAACCCTAGTAGTAAATATCGCAATAATTATAACCTAGTTTTTTATTTATAACACCCCATGATAGGTTGCAGCATGCAATCTATAGCGTAGTGCCACATTTTGTTTTTTATTTGTTGGAATGCGAGAGAGCCAGAATTTCACATTAATATGATATTGTCCTTTTTGGACCAAACTCGCACGAATTTGAATTGGGATATACCAAAATTCCTCAAATCAATAGAGTTAACCGGCTTCTCTATATATAATATATTTATCTCTTATTTCATCGATGTGGTACTTGGGTTGACACTACCCAACAATCCTCCCCTTAAACCATAAACTACATATCTCATGGTCTTATACCCATAATTAATATGTCCATCTTATACCACCATGATTCACTTCGCAGAACCCCCCGCTTGAATACCATCAAGAAAACTTCCGACACAAGGAACCCCCAACAGATCTTCAATCGCCACCGAGGGATCATCGAACTATCGCAACCCGTCACTCTTCCCAAGATCCAAATTCAACCATGGGCTTTGATACCACCTGCTGGGCCATGAGTGAGTCATAACTCCATATTAGTATGATATTGTCCATGTTGGACCAAATCCGCACGGATTTGAATTGTGCATATCACAAAAGGCCTCATATTATTGGAATTATCCGCCTACTCTATATACAGGAGAATTATCTCTTATTTTATTAATATGATACTTGGGTTGACAGTAACTAACATTATTAACATTATTATAGTTTACTAAAATGGCAAAAATAGTTATAATAATAAAATCGATCTTTAGTTAATATAAAAGCGAATTTGAGTTGTGAATGTAGTACTTGATCAAATTGAAGACAAAGCATATATTATGTTTTGAATATTTTTAGATCCGTAATTTTTTTTATCAAAATTAAAAATACACCACATTATTTTGGTAGACAAACGTTATTAACAACTACATATAAGAATTGATATATTATTATTTATGATTTGAGCTAACTTATTCGCGTTTCAGCCATTTTATAGATTTTTAATTTTAAAAAGTTTAAAATATTAAAAATTAATTTTAATTATTTAAATTTAATTAGATGCATGGCTATTTTAAGAATTGTTTAATTCTTTTACAAATTGCCTGATTAATTAGTTAGAAGAATTCTCTTATTATAGATTTAAAATTTTTATGATTATGCCTCCTGAGTCAAGCCTATCGCTTGGTTCACATGATTTGGAAGCTATTGTGTGAGCCTACATGTTTCCAAGGGCGCACCCAAAGATTAACGGCTGCGAGTTATCTATGATAATTAATAAATAAATTAATAATCATAAAAAATAGTAAATATAAAAATAGAAATTACTATATTAATAATCTTTTCAATTAAAAATCTACACATTTACATAACTTATCATGGTTCGTCTTATCATGGTTCGTTCACTACTTGGATATAAATTATCAAGAGGATAAAATTGACTTAAATACATTTGTGTAGTCATTGATTTTAATAGATAATAAAAAATGGTACAATATAAATATTTTTAAATCATCACTTCACCTTAATATAATCATTTTTATATAAATAGGTAATATATTAAAACAATAATTATAATAATAAAAGTAAAGGTTCACTCAACTTTTATACTAAGAAATAAAGTAAAGTTAATATATAAGTAATAGATGTAATTAATGATTATTAAGGTGCTATTAAATGTATGAACAAATATTTAATAAAAAATTAAAAATAATAAAAATTCAAAAAATTAGCTTGAAATGTTCTGAAACCTTCTGGCTCACATGCTATTATCATGTATATAGATTTGGGTATCTATGTTTACAGGTAAACACACTAACTTATATGAATTTTGCTAATTTTTATTGGTTGATTTGACATGAATAATCTTTACATTACATAAAATTATCTAAAATAGTAAACTTTATATATTAAACAAAGATTATTATCTTATTATTTTATTATACTTATCCCACCCACATTTCCCTCTCTCTATTATTCACATTCCAGTAATTTAATATAGCCCACTTGTCTTTTTTACTTCATAAATGCTAAGAACTGAAATGGATAGAGGTAGTAATATTTATAATTAAAAAATTAATCAAAATTAATTATATAATTTTTCATTACGTACCCATCAGTACACTATATAAAAATAATAGAAAAACCGTTATAGGATTTGTACCAAATCATTCTCCCTGTTGTAATCTTCACAGAAAATAAAAAGAAAAAGTTGGCGGTGTCAAAGACCAGCTCAAACCATCATCAACATGCTAATTATTTATTTTGTGCCTGTATTTAACAGTCAACTTGCATAACTACTAGTAAATCATCAATTTCCCTAGAGATATTTTTGTTTAACGGTTCAATTTGTTTCAACTCATTAAGTGGACTTGGTCAGCTCAGCTGATTGATTTGGTTAACCTAATTTGCTTTGTCAACACTGATTCCAGCCAACTAATTGTATAAGTAATAAATTAATTAAAGTCAAACCCACTATATTTCTTGAAGGGGCCGGTTAGCTTAGGAAAGATAGTACATACTTCTATATTTCTCGATGGTGAATAGATCAGGTCAACCCCGTCTTATTTGTTCAATAGTGTTTTTTTATCATATGAAATCCAAGTCCGTTATCTTTCAGGTAAACACCGGATAATTCAACGGGCTCACGGGCTCATGTAATAATCTACAAATTAAATAAATCAAGATAAACCGCATTTAAACGACATGTTCTGATTTATGAGTTATAATCATAAATTCTCTTCTCGTAAAATTCGAACATGTGACCAAAAACATAACTATCCATTCTTTAATCAATTGATGCAGCTATGTGGGCCTTCTATTTTGCTTTCTAATTACCTTTTCTGGCAATGTATATGAACACGTGATTAATTGTCACCTCGTCAATTGATTTTGTATAAAATCCATCGAGTGCAACTTAACCTACCAACATCTTTAACTTCAATACACATGCACGTAACTGTTTTAAGTTTCGAGGTTTAACACTCAACAACACCCTTACAAATATTAGATGGGTAAGTTGACTAAGTTCATGTTACGCCCGGATCCTTTCGGTCATGTGAACAAACTTCGGCTGGATTGAACATGGCTTCGGCCGTACCTGAAAGTGAAGAAAATGCGAGGGTTTGGACCCCCGATTCATCTCCGGTGTGAGAATCAGAATCTAACTGTAAAATTAGGGTAGTAATACAAGAAAAGTAGAGTGCTGAGAATGTGTGTTTTGTCTTACTTCACAAGGGTTTTTATACCCAATCCTGCCATGAATGCCAATCCGTTACAAATCATTAAGGAGGGAGGGAAAATGGGGCATTATGTCCCTTGTCCTGTCCAACGGTCCGCGAGTAGTGGGCCTCGTCCTGGGCTTCCGTGGGCCTTCGTTACGCGAGCCTGGAGGTCCTTCGGCCCAATAGCTTAACCGCTTAATGGACCTTCGTTCAATGGGCCTTATTGGGCCTATAACCAACATGTCCCTGTCCTTCGGCTGAGCCTTCGGGCCGGCCGACGGACACCGGTCTCGGCCCATATTGGGGTGAAGGAACCCTAGGGCGATCGCTTCAGTCCCGCCTCGATCTTCGGTCGTACACGTGGCAAGCTTATGGGGACTTGCAGTGCATTGATGACAGCTGTTGGCATGTCGTTCCATGACTCAATCTCAGCCGTTGAATGCCAACCGTCTTGATCTGGGACGTCCATTTCAAAAACCCCTAAACGTCGCTCTTCTAAATTCATTTTAGGCGCCTATATAAGCCCATTTGTATGTTTCATTTTTTGTTTATTACTTTTAGTTTCTCCATACACAGTGACAAATTGCGGTGAATCTCTGAATCACGGGCAACAGCAACTCCATCTTTCCAAATCATCTCATTTCAATCCAAGAACATCTCCAAATAAGTAAGTCTCTTTTCTTGTTTCCCAGTTTTGAATTTGCATGCTAGTTTTATATGTTTTAGGGAGTTTATATGTGGATTGTGGGTTTATTCTGGGTTCATGGAGTTTTTCCTGAGTCTTGCTCGTTGTGCCATTATGTTTTTCTGGGGTTTTTGGGTATTTCTGGGTAGGTAATATAGGTTTCTGGGTTTTACCAATTCTGAGGAGGCCCCAAGGGTTTAAAGATGGCATGCGAGGCGTTTTCTGACCAAGAACGTTCTTCGGGATTTCTTGGTTTTAGAACGCCCTTCGGGAGCCGACCCAGGGCTTAAACAGGTGGTCTGTAGTGATGTTTGCGAAAGGCTCTGTAGGCAAGAACATCCTTCGGGTGGGCTTGGCTCAGGAGCAGCCTTCGGAAACAGCTTCCGGGGTTCTGGTTTGTTTGGTCCTGGGACGTGTACTCGGGTGTTTACTTTTTCTTTTATCTGCTAATCCGAGTACATGGACTAATGTCTCTCTGTTCCTGATACAGGGACATGGACCGAGTAGAACGTCCCCCGGATTCTTGGGACCCCTTATCCAACAGCTTGGTGGGAACGTCTTCCATTCGCCCCGAGCGGACGGGCCGGGCCCTATATGGTTCGGCTGCCGACTATCCCGCAGCCAATAATAGATCTGAACTGACGAAAGGGTGCGTAGTTCAGATGTATGATGATTACTCTGTCCCCCGAGGGCTTTGTTGGCTATACGCGCCGAGGGAGGGTGAAAGAATCTACGACACTCCCGGGGTACCGGACGAATATGGAGGCTGCGCTGTAGGGATTTCGGAGGCGGCCTTCAAATGTGGCTTAAGAGTGCCACCATTGAAGCTGATTAAGCACCTCTTCTTCCAGATGGGCATCGCCCTCGGTCAGATGGATTCGAATGGGTTCATCCATATCAACTGTTTTCAGAACAGGTGTCTTCACGCCGGGATCGTACCCAGCGTTCGCCTATTCTGGTATCACTATGATTTTAGGAGGAATCCAAAGAGTGGGGGTTTTTACACCATCGCTCGTCGGGCAGGGCGACCGGATTGGACGGCGACCAATTCGAACAATAAATCCACTCACACCCATTGGTGCTATGTGAGTGGTCCAGGGTTGGCGGCCATGTCGGTCTGGCGGGATGTAAACCCCGCACTGCTTCTCATGCCGAGCTTGACCTTGGAGGAGAAGGAAAGTTACACGGCGTTGGTGGACGTCAATGTGAAGAAGCTGGGTCCCGGAGAGTTTCGGGACAAGGACTGGCTCTTCAGCTTGTGGGGTGGGGGTAACAAAACTTCTTCCTTGGTTTCCTCTTTAGTTTTGTCCCAGCACCTGTATTTGGTTTTTCTTGCTATGCATTCGATTATATATATGCTTGGACTGACTGTTTTTCCCTTCTTATTTCAGTGTCTTCCAGGGAGGCTCTGATCGAGAGAAAGAAGGCCAGGGCGGCCGAGAAGAGGGCGGCCGAAGAGGCGGCGAAGAAGGCTACCGATAAGGGGGTTACGCCCGATCTCTCAGAGGGCACAGGCGAAAGGGCCCAGACTGAGAAACCTTCGTCGCCCCATCAATCTCGAGTGGCTTCGGAGGCCGATGAGGGGGATGATCTGGAGTACATGGGAGAGGGGAACCCTTCCAAGAGGACCTGGAGCAAGGAGGGGATTGTGCGCTCTTATCTCCCGGGGTGGGGCGTGCTCATGTCCGATCATACCGTGTATCCAGCCCGGCAATCTACGAAGGAGGTGGCTTCAGATCTCTGCCATGGCCTTCAGCTTCCGGTCGATCTTCCGACCTTTGCTTCGGCCTCTGTTACCGAAGCCTGCACGGAGCTTCTGTCCTTCCTGTCCTTGGTACATTTTTAATCTTTCTATTTTTTTCCATCTTTTTCCTTTCGGCATCTTTTAGTAATGTTTTTGTCGTCCTTTTGCAGGCTTCCCCTTGGGCCGCAGCCGTGGAGGATAAGGTTAAGGATATGGAGACTCGCATGGCCGAGGTGAAGGAGTTGGAGAAGAGGGCTACAAAGGCCGAGGAGGAACTTGTACGGATGAAAGCCCAGAACGAGGTCGAAGCCGCTGAGCTGAAGAAGGATAGATCTCGGCTGGAGACTGAGCTGGAGAGGGCGAACCGGAGGATCTCCCATCGGAACGTCTAGCTGAAGAGGTCCCGAAAGGAGCTTCGGAAGAAGCAGAAGCAGCTGGACCGGACTGAGGAACGTTGTTTCCATTTCGGCGCTGATTATGTCCTGGAGAAGGCCCATTGCCTGAACTGGGACTATAAGCAGTTGTTGGACGACAGCCTGGAGGATCCTATCGGCCGTCCAGTAGTCGAAGTCCCTCATGTCTCCTCTGGCGAAGACGAAGAGCTCTGTAATAACCCCAATTTTTGGAATTTTTGAAACACGGATAAATAGTAACTTTTGCTGATAATGCTGATTAAGGAAAATTATCAGACCACGCTATATAGGAGTACTTTTATGGAAATTCTAAGATCGTATTAGTATTCCATAAAGTAAATGAGTGTATGTAAAGGTCGTTAGAATTCGAATCCGGACACTTTGATTTTTCCCGAAAATCCACCAGATACTGAAAGAAATGAGTATAAGGTAACATGATTAAAAGGATTTAAATTCAAGGATTATAAGAGAGGATCGTAAAAGGAATATAAAATATTAAGAAAGGTTTAGGGGAACCCAAGTAATAAGATCCCATATATGATTCCTCAAACGACGAACGAGAACGAAAGTTAAGCGAACTGTAAAACAAATAAGCGACCAAGAGACAAGCTTGTACAAGAAGCCAAGGATTGTGACATCATCAAACCACAAGGAAAGGACATGTGTTAAAAAGGTGACACAAACATGGTGACATAAGCATGACAAAAAGAAGTGTGTTGTTGGTTGATTCTTGGCCATGCAAAAGTTACCATGGTAAAAGATCAAAATTTGCCAAGCCAAAAAGGAAATCAACCAAGCAAAATATCATAACACAAAAATTAAAAATTTGACTTTGCTCCCATGAAGAGAAGCTCCCGGCCAAAAAAATCCAGCAACTTGAAATTGTCATATCTCCTTCAATACTCACTCAAATGTTGTGTTCTATAGCTAGTTGGAAAGGTATTGAGATGGCCTACAACTCTTGTTCACAAGTATCGTCCAAATAAGCAAGGTAAGACCCTCATTTTTACAGTTCTTTCAATCGTACTTTTAGAAATTTTAAAGCCTAACTTTGTATTCTTGATTTCTTTGGAAAGATCAAGCTTGTAGGAGGCTCCCTAAGGCTTCCTAGCAACTTAACACCTACCAAGGAAGGTATAAAATTCAAACCATAGCCTTTACTTTTACTATTAGTGATTTTGATGGTTGGTTTTCAAAATGAGAAGCATGATCTTTGATTATTAGTAGTTTGATTTGAAATTGGAGTGATTTGGTGAATGAATCTTGTTATAGTTAATAGAACTTGATTGTTGTTGGTTGAGATGAAGAATCTGGAGAATAAGGACTGGTATAGTATTATGTAGTTGAGGTTTTGATGTGTTAATAATGGTGGGTTGTTTGGTGAGGTTTTGGTGTAGTGAGAAACTTGGAAAACTCGTAAATATAGTCATCGTAATGCCCGTTTTCCTTAGACTGTTGTACATGAATCTCAGACCAGATAACTCACTGACCAATCTTAGCTATATCATGTCGTAAGCTTCGTTTTGGTATGTGGTTCGCTTAGATCCGATTTACGGTTTAGGAGAAACGACCGTTTTAAGTAACGGCATTTCACGAACGAACCTTTACCCCTCACTTTACTTTGAGACCTTGGTTAAGGCCCTTAAATGACTAATTGGAGTATGAAACAATTATGTAAAGTGGATTAGGCAGTTGGTAGAGTACTCGCGAAAGAATCGCCTTAAAATTCTTAATGGTTAATTTATTAAAAATGGTGGAGCCGAGGGTACTCGAACGACTTATGTGATTCGTTAAGCGTAGGAGTGACCATAAACGAACGTTAGGGTTCAATTGGTTAAAGTCTAGTTTCTTAAGCGACCGGGGTTTAATTCCGACTTATGTTGTTGTTCATAGGTTATCGGACCCACTCTAAGCTTAAGTCTATCCGGGAACACTCAGGCAAGTTTTCTACCCGTTATACTGTTGTTGTGATGTATACATATGTATATGCATTATCTTGTGATGGATGCATGGTGGTTAATTAGCAAATCTTGCGATATATTGGAGCATGTGATATGGTATATATGCATGTCTGTTTCGTAATCTTGATATATATTGTTGATTCAATTGCTTATAAGTTGCATAATACCTATGCTAGAGATAAGCAGTAGTTGCGTATACCCTTAGTATAGGGGACCCAAAGGTGAACATTTTCTAAAACAGGGAGTCGATGTTCCCGAGTATATTATATATATATTTATATATATATAGATATAGTTTTCAAAACTATGAATCGAATAAGGTTTATTCGATAACTTTATTTTATTTATGAATATTATTTTGAATATTCATTCGAGAGTTTATGACTCCGTCTATTTTATTAATGAATATTATTTTGAATATTCATTCGAGGACATATGACTCCGTTTATTTTATTTAATGAATATTATTATTTGAATATTCATTCGAGGACTTATGACTCTGATTATTTACTAATTATTATTCTTTATTTTATTAAAGAATAATATGTCGATAATCAAACTCACTTTTGATTATTCAAATAAAGATCCTACTTTCGTATAAGTATATCTTTGATTATTTAATATTCATTTCAATTATGAGTTTTAAAACTCCTACCTCGATTATTTTTATAAGGATCACCCTTATGGGAATATTATTTAAATAATAATATTCAGATATTTTCTAATATATCGGGACTGATTTATTATACTAAATCAGCATTACTCCAAACATTCTTAAAAATGTTTTCGAGTCTTCAAAATGATTTTTAAAGGTTAGGGCGGATCCCAAAACTCATTTTTTTATATTTAAGATCTTCCTTTCGAAGGGGATTTAAACACTCGCTCAAAACCTGAGAGATCCGGCTCTGTGGTGTATTTTATATTCGCAACAAGGTTGTTATTTTGATAAAAGAGTTTTTGATTACTTACCCAACACTCGGGAAGTAAAATTCTTGGAACAAGTTAATCCATTAACAGGCACCGCCTGGGAAATATCGGTGAATTTTCCTTTCCAACTAGATACGACTTCTTGGTGGAGCCGTATCAACAAGTTTCTACTTGGGGAAAGGGGGGACAAGCTTTACGTTTCAGAGTCATGGATTTCATCTGAACTAGGAGTGGCGTAAGTGGTCGAGTGGCGCCGGCCCAGCCTTATTATATTGGCCCAAATGGCTTGGAAGTTCCGTTAAGACGGTCAATTCCTTAGGAGTCCAGCGTTCGGTTGACAAGTAAATCCGACAGGTTCTCCTCTACATGTAGAAAATGGTGGGGTTGCACTACTGCGACTGATCATCATGAGTGGTCTTCCTGGCGCGGCAAACTCCCGTAATGAGTTCATCATCCAATTGGATATTTCTGCAAAACTAACCAGAGCATTTAGATATAAAGGCTACGGCTGGGCGATTGTTGAGTGTTGGCAGGGTCGAGTTTTCAAAATGATGTTTTCATCAAATGAAGTGTCTCGTAACTTTATTTCATTTTGATGATATTTCAAAGATTGATTCTATACAAGTTTTGTCTTGTAGCTTAATCTATGGGATGAACTATTTATACATTGAACGGTGGTAGTTCAAGTAGTATTCGGAAAAGATATAAGTATATTGGAGTATCTTGTAACTTCATCTTTTAAACTTATATCTAGTAAATGATTATCTTGTGCATATCAAAGATTTTCAGAAAAACGTTGAGACAAGGTTAGATATATGAGATCACCTTGCAACGATATTTTTATACATTTATAAACTGGAACTCTGTGTATATTATACATGTCAGAGGATTTCAAAGATTGTGAAAAGTATATAGGTATATATATACTGAATATTTTGCGACTTGGTCGCGTTAAGATATCAACTTGGTTCATTTCTTCTTGACCAAGACTTTCATGAGTACTATGAGAATGCTCATATATTGTTAATTATTATACATATTATTTCGGTGGGATTGTTGCTCATCCTTGCTTTCTTCTTTCATCACACAACAACAGACATACAAGATGAACAGGACAAAGCTCCCAATTTACGAGCGGATAGGAAACGTTTCGCAGTTTCCTATAGGCGTTGATGTCGCTGTAGCCGAGGTAGGAACTGCCAATAGGCTAGGCTTTCAACTTTTGATGTACCAGACTTATGTATCTTTATGAATTGTAATAATGGCAAAGAAATGTAAATTTATTCAGAAACCCTTTTAAGGTGTAACGGTTTATAATTGTGGAATAAAATGACTTGTGTTATTTTTGATATTCATCTCTGACACTATAACTTGTGGTGTGTGTGTATGTATATTGTGGGGTCACAGTACTCAATAGTTGGTTGACTGTTAAGATTAAGTATTGATAAAGGAAATAGAACTCGTGACAACCTGAATCCCCGACCCCGGATTTGGGGGTGTTACAGAAATGGTATCAGAGCTAAGCGTTATAAACCTCAGAGATGATATGACGTTAAAATAATAAGTTCACTAAGATAATAAGAACTCTTGCCAAGTTCATAGTCGGACTACCTAATGTAGTACTGACAGTTAAAACCCTTATGGGAACCCTTATAAATATCGTGATAGAAGCGTAGTTCGTTATCGTATATGGTAGCGGGACTCCGAACCCTGAGGTTGAGGAACAACAACGCGATGATGTTTTATTACTTATTGGAGATCAGATTATGGATCCGATAGAGCGTCCTGACGTGGGACCGGATGATGTTCATATTGAGGATGTAGCGGTTGAGGATGTTGTCCTAGAAGGGATTGTTGCTGAGAAGAATCTCGTGGAGGATCCTGACACGAATGAATAAATGACCACTGAGGAATTGATGACTATGGTTAGGGTGACTATCAGAGGTAGGATTGGCCAGTTACTAACGGAGGTTCGTTCAAGTTCGTAAAAGAGTAGCCCCTTTAACGCGCTTACTCGTAAGACTTAGAAGTTCGAATGGACAGAGAAATATGAGAACAACTTTCAAGAACTGAAGCAAAGATTGGTGACGGCCCCTATGATGGCGTTTCCGGATGGAAAAGGAGATTTTGTGATGTGTAGTGACGCTTCGCATAAGAAATTATGGTGCTTCTTATACAGCACAACAAGGTAATCGCGTACGCGTCAAGACAATTAAGGGAATATAAAATTCGATATCCCCACTCATGAGCTTAGACTCGTGATAATAGTTTTTCCCTAAAGATTGGAGGCACTACTTGTATGGAGAGAAGTGCAAGATTTACACAAAACATAGGAGCTCTAGTACATTTTTACGTAGAAAGAGCTCAACATACGCCATAGGAGGCGGTTAGAGCTAATCAAGAATTATGATTGGGAGATTCTTATCATTCGGGGAAAGCCAATGTGGTGGCTGATGCCCTTAGTAAAAAGGAGAGACTCAAGATGATAATGTCTTTGGGAGAGTTTATAAGAGATTTTGAGAAAATGGAAATAAAAGTGAAGGTAACCGGAGCCGGTACCGAAAAGCTGTTTGAGATTGCAATACAGCCCGAATTATTGGAAAAGAACATATTGTGCCAGGAAAAGTGATGAATGAAGGCAGAGAGCCAACAAATAGATAAGAGATTAATACCGAGAAAGATGATAAGGGAATAATGAGGTATTCCTACAAAATTTGGGTTCCAAATGTTCAAGAGCTTAAAGATGAGATCTTAGATGAAAGCTAGTTTGAGGAATAAGATTTAGAGCAAACCCTGAACGTGATAGTCAGGGAGGTCACCATCAAGATAGAAGGAACCCATAACATAATGAAGTGGAAAATGAGGATTTAAAACATGTAGGATGACCCCGATTATGGGGAGGAGGAGGGAATGTTCAGACTAAGGAAACTGAAGTCGAGTAAGGAAAGGAGACCCGAGACGGTACTCCTATACGATAATTTATGGACCTTTCTAGACAGAACTTAGACTATTATCCCCAACCACCACCCTGAGGAAACAATACAGTGAGAAATTCTTTCAGGACCTTTAAGTCGCTAAGCTCTCAGAGTTCCAAGGAACAAGCTGACCCAGTTGAGGCAAGAGCCTGGCTAAAGGAAATATAGGAATTATTTGAGATTCTAAATGATTGACGAATCACAAAAGACTGTTTTTGTCACTTACCCTCCTAAGAGAGAGGCCACCCGCTAGTGAAAGGCCAAGGAAGGCACAAAGCAAGAGATTATAATAAACTGATTTAAGTTCAGTCAATTGTTTTCAGGAAAGTACTTCCTAAGGTTATGAAGATAGTGTAGAAGCTTTAGATCCAGAACAAAGGCAGACGGGTTTGATGAATTATGAATCTAAGTTGTAAAAGTTGTCAAGATTCGTTCTGAGGACACAAATCCAGAATGACGGGATATTTGAAATCAATGCTTATGTTGTGTTGGTTCATGAAATAATGATAAGAGAAAGGAAAATAAAAAGAAACTGAAGTGGAAAGGAATATAAAGGCAATAGAGTTTGAAAAATGATAAGGGAGTTGGGCATGAGGAAAACCTAAAGACTCGTAGCAATAGAAATAGAAAAGTATGTAATCGTCAGGATGAGGGTGATTCACCATGAGTTAAAATTGATGGTTGAAGGCATAAGAGATACATATATTGTACCCCCTTTAAGTTGGGAGAATTCGAGGAAACCTTGAGATAGTTCGAAGGATAAACAATGAGACGCGGATAGACTGAGGAGACAAGAAAGTAAGAAATTAGGAAAATTGGATGAAGGAAGTGACCTTCAAAAATGTGAAGTGTAAGACCGGGGGCATGATACCCAGAAAGGGAGACACCGGGTATGAAAGACATCCCAACATTGAGATGACTGTTGAGATAAATAACAAAAGTAAATAAGGATTTATTAAGAAGAAGTTCACGTTGAACACAACCAATATCTTCCAGGACATCCCTGTTGTCAATACCAAACTAGGAAAGAAAAGCGGGTAACCATTGTTATCTTTTGAAGGCCATATGTGTTGACCTCGGTTTGAATAAGGATGCTATTGTGAAATTGGTATAGACTATCGAGGTGGGAATGATTGAATAAGATAATCTATCAAAGATATATGACTTGATTTATCCATGGAAGGATGCAAGTACCTTTTTAAAGGTGGAATTAAGGATATAACTTCGATAACTTAAGATGAACCCTAGGGGAATGCATAAAGGTTGGCATTTCGCCCTTAATAGGGACAGTATGAGTTTTGACAGTATGAATTCGAAAGGATTAAGGTAACAACAACCTTTAAGGATCAGTGGATGAACGATTTAAGGATAACCTTAGAGGTTTAAGGATAACCTTAGAGGTTTTATAAGGAGAAAGGTAATATTCGAAGTTCTCAAGAATAGAAATTTGATAAAGGAAAATGGCGTAATTATAATAATGCCAGGTGGGCACGTGTTAAACCATAAGAAGTATAGATTAAACCAATGAAGATCAGAATTGTTAAAGCAAGAAAGGCCCAAGATAAAAGACGTCCTAAGTACGATCGAGAGTCAACCATGATAATGTTTACATTTAAAAACTAAGGCAGTGACTTATGGAAAAATGGTGATTTTTTTTTACCACAAGGACTTAAGAAAAGCATTTTCACATAAGCAGTGATTTGAAATGAGGTAGAAAATTTAGTGAAGGTGGTTAAAATGACATTGATTGTAAGGAAATATTACTATCAGGAAAGACCAAAGAGGTGGCCGACACTTTAAGTGTAAGAAGACAATTATCGGCGCTCGTGCCAGAGGAATATAGTGATAATGGTTAAAGCCGTGAAGATTGTATTATGGTTTGAAAGATTGACATTCCTTCTGATGATTGTGCGATACTCAACCGTGATAGTAGTTTGGTAAAGATTTCATTTATGAAATCGCCGTGAGCGGGCTATCTATCTTATAAGGTCATATCTTGAGATAAGCCAGGACCATGTTACAAAAGGACTAAATGAACCTTTGAGCTTCATGTCTCCTAATAAAGACATATGGTTAATAATGGTATTAACCTGCCATCGTTGCTTTTATTGAAACTCTTCTGCAATTTTATCTGCTTCATGTCATATGTACGCCAAGTTCAGGAGTGTTCTTCATGAATCATGGAATGGTGATTATGTTGCCTCCTTAGAAGAATTCGATATGACATGTATGGACTCTGTATGGTTAGCTATTAAGATTTCATAGAAAATGAATGACTACAGTAGGTCAGTGGTGGACCATAGTATTGCAACAATGATTCTGCGAGTAATGAGCCGATTACAGCCATGAGAGTTGTATTGGAATGAATGTTGAGATAAAGTACCCCTAATGGGGTCGTGTTGATATATAAGTTATCACTGATAGACTACCTAGTGGAGTATTTACATATTATGTATTTATTCCCTCTTATGAATAGAGAGTCGTATTACTATACGAGGAAGGTTGCAGTGCAAGCATAGAATTCTAGTAACAATGATGTCTAAAATGAAATCCCTTATTCGATTTATTTTTGATATTCATCTCTGAGACTATAACTTGTGGTGTGTGTGTGTATATTGTGGGGTCATAGTACTTAGTAGTTGGTTGACTGTTATGATTAAGTATTGATAAAGGAAATGGAACTCGTTACAACCCGAATCCCCGACCCCGGATTTGGGGGTGTTACAAGCTCTCAGATGAAGACCCCCAAGCCTGAACCTTCAGCACTGAGGTGCTTGACATGACGGAAGATGATCTTGTTGCGAAGTTTGCCGTTGGTGTTTCCATGGTCATACCCAACTCTTGCAGCGACATTCTTCGTTCGTCTTCCTGTATTTCTATTCTTTGTAATCTGTACTTTGTAATTGGTACTCGTAGTTGGTACTCTTTGTAATTTAACTAGCCTTCGGGGTTTTATATTTTAATGCATCTTTTGTTTTTCATCAGCATTGTCCAACTGCATTTAATTATTCGCCTTAAAAACGAATCGTATTTTCGTCCTTATGGATGCCTTAAGGAAAAATGAATTGTATCTTTGGCTTCGTTCGCCTTAACAATCTTACAAAATGAATTGTATCTCTGGCTTCATTCGCCTAAACAATTTGATTAATATGAATCGTATCTTCGGCTTATTCATTTGCCTTAACGTAATTATCGAATTGTATCTTCGACTTTATCAGCCTTAACAACAATGATAGAATGAATCGCGTCTCTGGCTTCGTTCGCCTCAACGATCTTATCGAATTGTATTTCCGGCTTTATCTGCCTCAACAATTTTGATAATAAAATGAATCGTATTTAAAATGAATCGTATCTTCGGCTTTATTCGCCGCCTCAACGATTTTATCGAAGTGTTCTTACCCCCTACAGCCCCAAGGGTTAAAGGCCGAAGGTGATTTCGGTGATTAATCCTTTTTAAATCAGGCGAAGGTACATGGGTGCTGATCTTTTAGAGATCGCCCTTAGATCAGCGGTAATCTTCGGGATCGCCCTTAAACCTGGTTGGATTAATTGTTTTTCATTATCAAGGCCGAGGACCATGTTCTTCCTTTTGATCGCCCCGGGACAGGGGTTCCTTGGGCCTTTTTAATAATGATTAAGGGAAGACGAATAATAGGGCGTTATTCCAGGATTGCCCCTTAAGGCCCTTAATTCGTATTTACCAATTTCAAGTTGTCATAATAGCGTAGTGATGTTTGACTTTTGGGCGATTGCCCCTTATGTCTTAATTATCAAATGACAATGGCGGCGGTCGATGAGTTTATCCTCTTCGGGATCGCCCTCAGATAATTCTCGATCGGCCGTAGCACGTATAAATAAAGAAATTTTGACAGGAAATGCATCTTTATTTAATCAGATTGCTTACATTTTTCACATATAATTGAAATACAAGCTTTTAAGAAATTTCTTACTGATAAAATTTTTGAAGGCGACTGGCATGCCAAGTATTTTTAATTGATTTGCCTGACAATGTTTCGAGCTTATAGGTTCCGGGGCGAACGACTTCGGTCACTTTGTAAGGCCCTTCCCAGTTCGGCTGGAGCTTTCCTTGTTTGGCCGACATAGATGCGGCCAACTCCCTTAGTACTAGGTCTCCTACTCTGAAGGCCCTATTCTTCACATTGAAGTCATAGTGTTGTGCCGCTTGCAGTAAATACCTCATATTCCTTTGATGGGCGACTTCTCTTTCTTCCTCCAGCAAGTCTACGTTCGCCTTCAACCCGAAGCTATTAGTTTCCGCATTGTAGGTCTCGGTTCGGTATGATTCCAAGCCCACTTCAACAGGAACTAGGGCCTCGGTGCCATAAGCCATTCTAAAAGGAGTTTCTCCGTTCAATGTCCGGGGGTGGTTCGGTAGGCCCATAAGATCCAAGGGAGTTCTTCTGCCCATCTTCCTTTTGCCTCGCCCAGTCTCTTATTAATTCCCCGGAATATCACTTTGTTCGCCGCCTCGATTGCCCCATTTCCTTGTGGGTGGGCGACTGAGCTAAATTTCTGTTCAATTCCGAAGTGGTGCAGAAACTTGCGGAATTTGCTTCCAATGAATTGAGTTCCATTATCTGAGATGCAGGTTTTCGGAATGCCAAACCGGAGAATGACCTGCTTCAAGAAGAACTTTTTAGCGGCTTCTTCGGTTATGGACGACAGAGGACGGGCTTCAACCCATTTGGTCATGTAGTCGATGACGATTATGCAGTATTTCGCTTGCTTCGTGCTAGTGGGCAGTATGACGACTATATCCACAGCCCATACGGCGAATGGAATTGGGCTTAGTATAGAGGTCATTTCTTCTGGAGGTTGCTTCGGGACAGTGGAGAACAGCTGGCATTATACACATCTCTTTGCATAGTCGATGGCGTCTGCCTTCAGAGTGGGCCAGAAGAATCCTTGCCGAAGAATTTTAAAGGCGAGTGACCGACCGACCAGGTGTTTCACGACCAACATGGAGTCGCTGAAGGCCCTTAGGTGCTTCGCCTCAAGGCTTCGGGCAAGCTTCATTCCTGCGAGGAGGGCCTCATATTCGGCCTCATTGTTTGTCAAGGGGAAGGTGAACCTTATGGCTTGGCATATTTCAAATCCTTCGGGGCTGGAGAGGATCAAGCCGGCCCCACATTTTTTTCCGGC
Source organism: Apium graveolens (assembly GCF_009905375.1). Lineage (NCBI taxonomy): Eukaryota > Viridiplantae > Streptophyta > Magnoliopsida > Apiales > Apiaceae > Apium > Apium graveolens. The sequence goes on from NC_133656.1 coordinate 173,522,928, forward strand.
TACCGACCCATCTACAAAGAGCTTCCACTTTCCGGGGATCCGGATTAGTTGTTCATCAGGCGACAGATCCTTCGGACCCGAGAATGTGCACTCAACCATGAAGTCGGCCAAAGCCTTGGCCTTAATTTCCGTTCGAGGAACGTACTCGAGATCAAATTCCCCGAGTTCGATGGACCATGCTACGACTCTCCCAGAAGCTTCGGGCCTAGTCAAAATTTTCTTCAAAGGTTGGCTGGTGACGACTTGGACCGTCCGTCCTTGGAAATAATGTCGCAATTTTCAGGAGGCCATAACCAACCCATATGCGAATTTTTCAGCGTTGGGTACCTTGTCTCTGCGTCCTTGAGGACATGGGACACGTAAAACACAGGATGTTGATTACCTTCATAATTTTTTACGAGGACGGCCCCCAGAGTTCTGTCGGACACAGCTAGATAAAGCTGAAGAGTTTCCTTCGGATCGGGCCTCATCAAGAGTGGTGCCTTTGTCAAATATTCTTTTACTTCTTCGAACGCCTTTTGGCATTCGGGCCCCCACTCAAAAATCTTTGACCCTTTGAGCACGGCGAAGAAGGGAAGTGCTTTCTCGGCTGACCGGGAAATGAAACGCCGAAGGGCGGCGAGCCGTTCGGACATGCTTTGTTGAGGTCAGTGTAATCCACGTACATCCTCCATTTCCTATTCGACTTTTTCACGACCACCACATTGGCTAGCCAGTCAGGATACTCGATCTCCTCGATAAATTTGGCTTCTAAAAGTTTTTCCACTTCGGCTTCTATTACCTTCTGTCGTTCGACTGTAAACGTCCTCTTCTGCTTTACCGGCTTGGCCTCAGGCTGCACATTCAAGCAGTACGTTGCCGTCTTGGGATCCAATCTGGGCATATCTTCGGGCCCCCAGGCGAACACATCATGGTATTGCCGGATGACAGCTATTACCTTCGCCTTCAGATCCGCTCCCATATTTTTTCCAATTCGGACCATCTTTCCCGAATGTCCCGCATACAATTCCACTTCTTCGGTTTCCGCTGCGGGTTCGACAATTGGGCTTGAGAGATCAACCCCAAATTTCTCTAACTCGATGTTCAATGTTTCGCGGCTTCCGCTGGGTTCGGACTCTGCCCGCTTCCTCTTCCCGGTTCCGTCTGGTCCTTCATATTCCTGATCCTTCTCAAGGTCTTCGAGCATTATGATTCGGGATGTTTTCTGATCGCCCCTCATTTCTCCTACCCCTTTTTCAGTTGGGAACTTGAGTTTGAGGTGGGGTATCGACTCCATTGCTTTGAAAGTTGATAAGAAGGGCCTGCCAAATATTGCATTGTACGGACTTTCAATACGAACCACATAGAACTTCACCAGCTTCTCGGCGGTGTATGACAACTTGCCCAGGAGGACCAGAAGAGTAATCGTTCCTTCAAACTGAATAGGATGTCCTCCGATGGCATAAAGGGGGGCCTCGTTACAGGGCTCTAGTTGCTCTCCCGCCATGTTCATCTTATAGTAGGTTTTGTGGAATAATATATTGGCTGAGCTGCTGGTATCCACCATCACTTTCCATATCTTGTTCTGCCCGATGATAGGATTGATGATCAGAGGGTCCTCGTACGGGCGAATGACATCCTCATAGTCTTCAGTGCTGAAGGTCATGGCCATGTGGGGCTTCGCCTATCCGAACTGATACAGATTGTACACCTGTCGGGCATACTTCTTCTTTGCTGTCTTGCTATCTTTATCCAGGATGCTTCCCCCGGATATAGTTTTCACTTCACCCCGTATCCTGTCCCTTCGCTCTGGCTCGTCGGCCTCTGCTTCCTCCTCTGGGCTCTCCTTCGGCCCCAATCTATCTCTCAGATCTCGGACGAACTAATTAAGCTCGCCTCTTTGATCATGCGCTCAATGAGCTTCTTGAGGTGATAGCATTCATCAGTGTTATGCCCCTTGTCCCTGTGATGGTCACAATACTTATCGGGATTTTTCTTGTGGTTCGGGACCTTCATCTTGGCGGGGCGAACGAATCCTGGTTTGCCCTTTATCTCATGGAGAATCTTGGAGATCGGCGCATTCAAGGGAGTGAACATTGCCGAATCTCTATCTCGACATTGTTCGGCCCCACGATCGGTTTCCTTCCTTCCTTCCTTTCTACTATCCCTCCGGTCAGATCCTGATCTTGAGCCCTCATATCGGTCGGCTCGCTTTGATCGGTCGTCCCTTCTTGAGTCTTTATATCCCCCAATACTTTCCATCTTTCGGCGAATATTCTCGCCTCTTACATATATATCATTTAGGGATTTTGGGGGAAAATCGTAAAGAGATGAGCGGAGTTTTTTACCTTTATAGGGGTCTAGCCCCGCCGTTAGGAAGCCCATTGCTTTGATTTTATCCAGATTGGTGACCATCCCCGCTTCTTCCTTGAACCTAGCGAGATAATCCCCCAGCTCTTCATTCGCCCTCTGCCGACAATGGACCAAGGCTTCGGTATCCTTCGCCTTTCGGCACAGGTGTAACGACCGGGAAATTTACGTTGTATTATATCATATTTGTAATAAAATATGTGAATAAATATGTCAGTTATGTGTGATTATCTGTTAAACCCTAATTGTTACGTGCTACGTGTATTCTGTATCATTTCTGTATTTTTAAGGTATTTTTTAGATGTTTTATATCGTATTCAAAGGTTTCATTTCAAACGTTTTGCAACCCAAATAATGATTTTAAAGCCAGTATTTCAAATAAAATAATGGGCCTTATTTTTCATCAAACGGCTTTTACAATCGCAATATTCTGAACATCTAAATATTTTATAAATTTTCTCGTTTTACGAAAAATGACTTTTCCGGGCCCCATTGGGTGTTAAAAACCCCACAAAAATCATATTTTTATTTTTATAAAATTATAGGACTTTTATTTATACCATTTCTTTGTATTTTTGAATTATTCACAATTTTTGGGAATTTTTGACATATATATTGCATATATAAAATATTTATAAATTAAATTTTAATACCCAAAAATTATGAAAATTAGGGCCAAATATTTTTATTAAATGTATAATTAGCCCCTTAATTTTATTTAGGAGTATTATTTTTCATACTATAAATACCCTAATTATTATTAATTAATTCATAATTCTGCAAATTAATTCCCAAATTCAGAAATTAGGGTTCTTGAGTTCTTGATTTCAAGCAAAGATTTGACAGTGATTCTGATCTCCAAATCAAACATGTGAGTACTCAATCGAAAGCTCTTGATCCCTACTTTCCATTTCTATCATCAATTTTGTGTTTTATTACGTTGATTTTCAATTCGTATTTTTAGGGTTTATGTTTGATTTAGGCGTTTTTGATTCTGGGATCGTTTGATTGTGTTGATGATTTGAATAGCTTTGTCTTGAATCCAGGAATGATTTTGCATAGCTAATTAACTCGTATAACCCCGGGAAAGTAGTTCCCGAGTTCTTGAATTTTTAGCAATTTTTGAATTCATTTTCTGTGATTTTGAGGAAGTTTTGATTGTTGTTGAGTACTGAGACTGATTCTGGAACTCAGTAGCTTCAATTTCGTATATTGATCATTAAGTATAGTTAATGAATTTGGGGGGAAGGGTTTTCCGACGAGGCTCGCCGGAGTAGCTTCGGGAATCGCCGGAGTTCTTCGTGGAAGGACGATTGGACGTCAGGAACGGGGCGGAAGGACGGCGGTTGCAGACAGGAATTGATCTGGGCAGAAAAGGGATCGAAACGGTGATGTTTTCGTTGCAATCGGAGCTCGCCGTGGCTTCGCCGGAACCGGCCATCGGCGCCGGATTCTAGGTTGTTCTTGGACGACCCGGGTGACCCGGTTTCAACCCGGTGTTCAACCCGGTTTCGATCCAAAAAACCCCAATCCGTTTGTCTGAAATCTGTTTCTGAAATTAAAATTTATTTACTTTTATTTTGATAATACATAATTTAATTTTCTAAATTATAAAAATCAAGTAAAAATCAGATTAAAAATCTGAAATATTTTATAAATAATTCCTAAATTATTTTTTTTAAATTATAAATTCGAATTTAGTGATTTAATTAAGTATTTAATTATTTATTTAATCATTTATCTATTTATTTATTAATAGTTAATAATTATGGATTAAGGATTAAATTTATCGAATATTGTAAGGAGCGATTCGATAAATAAGGGAATTAATCGAATAACTCGTGATTATACGAGTAATTGAGCGATAAGTTCGATTATTAATATTCAGACGATAGTAAATTATTCGTATAATATCGTAATAATTATTCGTAATGAATGAGTAAATACAGAAAATTAATTTTAAAACGTATACGTGCAAGAATAACAGTAATGTTTTGATAATTATGCAAGAAACGCGAATAACTCCTAGAAATACGAGTAGTGATTCGATAATTAAAATTATTATTCGAGCGATAATTATTCGAAGAATAACTCAATAAATATTCGTATCGTATAATTAAATATCGGTAATCGATTTAATCATATAAATTGTAATAATAATCATAATAATTCAATAATTATACAAAAAAGATGAATGACTCGTATTTACACGAGTAATAGATTGTTGAGTTCGATTATGATTCGAATAATGACTCATTTATTCAGTAATTAACGTACTAGTTAAGGATATCGATTATTTATTTATAAATAATCGATCTAATCGAATAAATAACGATAAGTAGTAAATATTATAATAAACTGTGATTAATCCTAATAATTAGGGATTAATTATTTTATATTATTAAATAATTATTTATTAATTATTTATTTTTTATATATTTATTAAATATTTAAGAAGTGATTAATTATTTCGATAATTAATCACATAATTTTCAATAAATCATAACTTCTTCGTTTTAACTCCAAAAATTATAAAAAAATTATTTTTGACTTTGATTTTCTTAAATAATTATTTAAAAAAAATTATTTTAGGATTTAAAAGGTTGTAATAATTATTTATATTGAATAATAAATTGAATTATAAGTGTTTAATTGATAATAATTCAACCGTTAATCCGATTCGAGTGAAACGAAAGCCATTTTACTCTGAAAAATAAATTCTTTTTATTAAAAATAATATGAAGACCTAATTTCTTCTCGAAATTAGTTGACTTTATTGATTGCTTGATTATCAGTCGAAATACGCGCCGAGACGAGTCCGAAAAATTCCGAAAAAATGGGAAATTCAGAATAGTAATATTCATTTCAAATTCTTATTACGCTTGTATTCCTTTAATTTCTTTATTCATATCTCAGTTCGATTCTTGAATTATTCTTTTCATTTGAATTTATTATTCATATTCCAATTGTTACTCACAATTATTGATATATTCTGGTGATTAGAATATACCAAAGCATACCGATTGTTCCGGTTGCTATTTCAGGGACTGGATAACACTACTTTTGGGATTAAGTCTACTTAATCCTAAGGACCGGGACATAACCGGATCCTTGAAATGGGCCGTAGTTCCTGGGTGCCCGACGGGATCTATATAGTGAGATATAGATCTGCACTGTATCCTGGCTGATCAGCAGGGTATAGTTGCGAACTTGAGTCCAGTTTAGTTCATTTACATTCGCCAGTAATGGCCTTCTTTCGATTCTTATGAGGTTATATCTTTGCAGATATACCTGGGTTATGGATTCAATTATAATGCTTTAGCACTGTTTATATTTTGTGGACTTGTTGAGCAATTTTGGCTCACTCATTTTGTTGTTATTCACTTTACTGTTTTCAGTTAAGAAGGAATATGAAACCCATCAGGACACGAGTGGTAAAGAAGCGGGTCAAGCCTCGGGATCCTCTCATACCCAAGGTGTTGATCCCAATTCAGGAAGAAAGCTTTGAGTTACCCGAGTAGGTGGAGTGTTGATAGATAGTATGTGTGTGTTTGAATAAAAGCTGAACTTAGTTTAAAAATAAATTAGACAATGGTTTGTAATAAAGAGAGTTTATGAGATTTTAAATGGTGGGTTGTAATAAAAGTAGTTAGTGGTTCTTGTTTTCATACTTCAACCTAAAAAGGTCCTGGTTAGTGAGAAAGGGGTTTAATTTCATTTCTTTATTATTCATTAATAAGCTTTTACAGGTTTGGTGATTAGCTCGTAACCCCCAGACTTATACCCCGGGTGTGGATGGCGTTACAGTTTGGCATCAGAGCTGTAGGTTTGGTCCCTGAAAACAAGAACATTAGGACTAAGATAGGATAGGGAGATCACATAAGATAGGGACAGTCAAGTTAGGAAGAATAGTATTAGGATTTAGGCCAGATTAGAATAGGGAAATATGAATCTTAGGATTGTTTAGTGACCTTTTCTTTTCTTTGGTATATTATCAGATGGCATCTTCTGGTTATTTTGCATCTTCCGAGAGGACAGTCACTGGGCCAGCAGCACCAGTTATACCTCCAGTATCTGAGTATATGTTTCCTCCTCTACCACCTCCACCACCATTGCCACAGGAGCCGGTACCACCAGTTCAGGGGATAGTTCATGACCCCATAGAGATGTTTGATCCTTTTGAGTTCTTCGAGCCGATAGTTCCTTTACCTATTGAGCATCAGTTTATACCAGGTATTGAGCAGGAGTTACCACCACTACCATTGTTACCTCCTATACCAGTGCATGCCCCAGAGCCGGACATAGTTCAGATGATTCCAGTCGAGGGGATGGGAGAGCATGATGTGGATCTACAGTTAGGCTTACCACAGCCGGGTGCAGGTATTCCGAGGGTTCCTTCCCAGGAGTCAGTAGGTCAGATTGCTCAGCCGTATATGGTACCATACCATGAGTATAGAGTTATGAGGGATGATATGGAGTATTGGTGGGCACAGTGTCGAGAGATTATGCATCTGTTTGATCAGAGGGACAGAGGACCGTTAGCAGCCCTACAGCCAGATTACTACATGAGGCAGCGACTACAGTCAGTATTAATGAGCACTACTTGGGAGCTTGATGAGTTGACCCATGACGGACCTCCTTCTTTTGCAGAGTTCTATCGGATATTCCGCTTGGCACGGACTTTAGTCCAGGCACTTAGAGAGGAGCTTAGGCGTATTTCGCCTGGGTTCTGAGATGGTTTGAGACGATGACTCCAGAGTACATGTGTATATAGAGGCAGCATAGTATAACCTAGTGAGTAGTGTGTATGTGTGTATCAGTAGTTTAACTTGTAGTAGTAGTTTAACTTGTAGCGATAGTGTGACTTGTAGCCGTAGTGATGACCAGTAGCCCGAGACTTTTTGTATCAAGCATTTACACCTGAAGCTGGTGTCACATATATATATAAACTGAACTTTTCAAATATCTTTTATTTAAATTTCAGTCTTTTCAGTTTTACAGCATTTTCTTTCACTTTATTGCTTTACAGTCTTTTATACTAAGAGAAAGAAACATAAAAGAAAAAGAATAAACATTTTATTTAACTGTTTACATTTCTAGTTTTTACATTTAGTAACTGTTTTCTTTAAATAAACCATGTTATTAATACAGGATAAATTGTTTTCCATCACATACTATCAATTGTTTATTAAACTGTTAAATAAATATCATCTGTTTTATTATCAGAAGAAGATGGCACCAAAAAGAAAGACTAGGGCTGAAACCTCGAACAACAATTCCGAAGGTCAGACTAATGAGACCATGAACCAAATGTTCCATCTGATACAACAATAGATGATAATGATGCAGCAGCAGATGCATCATCAGCAACAGCAGATACAACAACAAATGTTACAACAGCCACATCGTCCTGAGCCTCAATTACCACCAGTATTACTTGTTGTTACTTTTAAGCAGTTCCAGTCAGTTAAACCTCCAGAATTTGATGGGTCTACTGATCCTATTAAAGCTACCACCTGGTTAAAAGAAATAGAGAAAGCGTTTGCACTAGTGAAGGTAGGTGAGGACCAGAAGACTGATTTTGCTAGTTACTTGTTGAAGGGAGAGGCAAATTATTGGTGGAAATCTAAAAAGGCTTTAGAAGGTGAAGATGTTATTGCTTGGGATAGGTTCAAAGAATTATTTTTAGAGAAACATTTTCCTCGCTACGTAAGAAATCAGATGCAGATAAAATTTTTAGAGCTGAAGCAGGGAAGTATGTCTGTGACAGAGTATGAAGCCAAATTTAATGAATTGGCTAGGTTTGTTCCGGAACAGGTTGACACTGAAGAGAAACGAGTTCAGAGATTTCAAGAGGGATTACGACCATGGATACGCGGACAAGTTGCAGTTTTTGAATTAGCAACATATACCACTGTAGTCCAGAAAGCTTTGATCATCGAAGGGGAAAGTGAAAGATCTCAACGAGACAGAGGACAGGGAAGTTTCCAAGATCGTTTCAGCAGGAAGCCGGGATTTCAAGCCCGGGCAAATTTAAATTTCAAAAGGATAGGACAGGGTACACAAAAAGCAGGTAACCGTTTCCAAACCTCCAAACAACAGGGAATTGTTAAGGTTCCAGTGCCATATTGCAAAACTTGTGGACGCAAGCATACCGGCGTATGTATTAAAGCAGATGTGACATGTTTCAAATGCAAGCAGAAAGGGCACTACTCTAACAAATATCCAACAGGAAAAACAGCAGAAATCACTTGCTATCAATGCGGGAAGAAAGGGCATATCGCTAGGAATTGTAAAGGACCAGCAATGGCAGCCAATATTCCGAAAGTATTGGCATTACCTCCACCACCACCGCCAAATCAACCCAAAGCATGGACTTTTAACATGACAATGAAAGAAGCAGTGCAGAGTCCAAGTGTGATTGCAGGTACGCTTTTGGTGAATTCCGTAGGTTCAAAAGTATTAATTGATTCTGGAGCTATCCGTTCATTTATTTCTGAGGAATTTCTTGATAAGTTACATTGTGAAATGGAATGGTTGGGCGAGACGTTAATTATAAAATTAGCGAATGACGACCAAGTTCCAGTAGATCGAGTATGTCCTGCGTGTGATGTAAAAATAGCTGGACATCATTTCTCTGTAGACTTAATTCCTTTTAAGCTAGGAGAATTTGATGTGATTTTGGGAATGGATTGGTTAGCATGTCATAAGGCTCAAATAGATTGCGCGAATAAGAAAGTAAAATTGCGAACTACGGAAAATGCAACGGTAATATTCAAGGGCGAAAAGCAGCAGAATAAATTTCTCACTGTATTACAGACCAACCGATTGCTTCGACAAGGATGTGAGGCGTACATAGCTTACATGTTAGATATTGAAAAAGGAAGTCCTAGAATAGAAGACATTCCAGTTGTATGTGAGTTTCCAGATGTCTTTCCAGACGAGCTTCCAGGATTACCGCCAGATCGAGAAATCGAATTCACGATTGATCTAGCACCAGGTACAGAACCAGTTTCGAAAGCTCCGTATCGAATGGCTCCCGTCGAATTGTCAACGCAACTGCAAGATCTTCTAGACCGAGGCATTATACGACCCAGTGTATCCTCATGGGGTGCACCAGTGTTATTTGTAAAGAAAAAAGATGGCAGTATGTGATTATGCATCGACTATCGAGAGTTGAATAAACTCACTATTAAGAACAAGTATCCTTTACCGAGAATCGACGATTTATTCGATCAGCTAAAAGGAGCTGCATGGTTTTCAAAGATAGATTTGCGATCAGGCTATCATCAATTGAAGATTAAAGCTGAAGATATTCCTAAGACTGCGTTTCGTACGAGATATGGACATTACGAGTTTCTTGTAATGGCATTCAGTTTGACAAACGCGCCAGCTGCATTCATGGATTTGATGAACAGGATATTCAAGAAATATTTGGACAAGTTCGTGATTGTATTCATTGATGACATTTTGATTTACTCCGAGACAGAAGAAGAGCATGCAGAACACTTGATGATAGTTTTGGAAATCCTGAGGAAAGAGCAATTATACGCAAAATTCTCAAAATGTGAATTCTGGTTAAGGGAAGTACAATTTCTAGGGCATATCATCAGTAGAGAAGGCATCCAAGTCGATCCAGCAAAGATTGAAGCTGTGTTGAACTGGGAACGACCAAAGACACCAACAGAAGTTCGAAGTTTCTTGGGATTGGCAGGATATTATCGAAGGTTTGTCAAAGATTTTGCGAAAATAGCAACACCGTTGACCAAGTTAACTCGAAAAAGTGAAAAGTTTGAATGGAATGATAACTGTGAAGAAAGTTTTCAAGAGTTAAAGAACCGGTTGGTGACCGCACCAGTATTGGTATTGCCAGACGAGCAAGGGAATTTCGTTATTTTCAGCGACGCTTCGTATCGCGGGCTAGGATGTGTATTGATGCGACACGGTAACGTCATCGCATATGCTTCGAGACAACTTAAACCTCATGAACAGAAATATCCTATGCATGATCTGGAATTGGCAGCGATTGTATTTGCATTGAAGCTTTGGAGACATTATCTCTATGGTGAAAGATGCGAAATCTACACGGATCATAAAAGTCTGAAGTATATCTTTACACAAAAGGAACTGAACATGCGACAACGTCGATGGCTAGAATTGATAAAGGATTATGATATTACAATCAGTTATCATCCAGGAAAAGCAAATGTTGTAGCGGATGCGTTGAGCAGGAAAGAAAGATTGAATTGGTTAACTTCATGCGAATAATTGGCCAAGGAATTCGACAAACTGGAAATCGAGATTTTTGTTCCCAATGAATCTGCAGAAGCTATCTACACTATGACTTTCCAACCGGAATTGTTAGAGAAGATTCGCCGCTGTCAAGATGAAGTGATGAGTCAAGATGATGACCTGACGGGAGAAGAGATCAAAAGTCAGAAAGATAGTGAAGGAATTTTACGCTTTGCGTCGAGAATCTGGATCCCTAATGTGGTAGAATTAAAAGAAGAAATAATGCGAGATGCGCACAATTCAAAGTATTCCATTCATCCAGGAAGTACAAAAATGTATCGCGACCTGAAAGAAAACTTCTGGTGGCCGAACATGAAAAAGGAAATAGCAGAATGGGTGAGTAAATGCTACACATGCCAGCGAGTTAAAGCAGAACATCAACGTCCGAGTGGGTTATTGCAACCGTTAGACATTCCAGAATGGAAATGGGAACATCTAGCGATGGATTTTATGGTAGGACTGCCAAGGACTAAGGCAAATCATGATGCGGTATGGGTAATCATTGACAGACTTACGAAGTCGGCACATTTTCTACCAATTAACGAAAGATTTTCGCTCGACAAATTAGTGCACATGTATCTTAAGGAAATTGTAATGCGACATGGAGTTCCAATATCTATCGTGTCTGATCGAGATCCCCGTTTCAATTCAAGATTTTGGAGACAATTTCAAGAATGCCTTGGAACGAAATTAAACACGAGTACCGCTTATCATCCGCAAACCGACGGGCAAAGTGAAAGAACTATCCAAATGATTGAAGACATGTTACGAGTTTGTGCGATCGATTTTGAAGGCAGCTGGGATGAACATTTACCTCTGGTGGAATTTTCTTATAATAACAGCTATCACGCCAGCATTGGAATGCCACCGTATGAAGCACTATATGGGAGAAAATGCAGATCACCAGTACACTGGGATGAAGTTGGAGAACGCAAAATTTTGGGTCCAGAATTAAATCAGCAGACGAAGGAAAAGATTGAACTTATTCGGAAATGACTCGTATTTTTAGGGTTTATGTTTGATTTAGGCGTTTTTGATTCTGGGATCGTTTGATTGTGTTGATGATTTGAATAGCTTTGTCTTGAATCCAGGAATGATTTTGCATAGCTAATTAACTCGTATAACCCCGGGAAAGTAGTTCCCGAGTTCTTGAATTTTTAGCAATCTTTGAATTAATTTTCTGTGATTTTGAGGAAGTTTTGATTGTTGTTGAGTACTGAGATTGATTCTGGAACTCAGTAGCTTCAATTTCGTATATTGATCATTAAGTATAGTTAATGAATTTGGGGGGAAGGGTTTTCCGACGAGGCTCGCCGGAGTAGCTTCGGGAATCACCGGAGTTCTTCGTGGAAGGACGATTGGACGTCAGGAACGGGGCGGAAGGACGGCGGTTGCAGACAGGAATTGATCTGGGCAGAAAAGGGATCGAAACGGTGATGTTTTCGTTGCAATCGGAGCTCGCCGTGGCTTCGCCGGAACCGGCCATCGGCGCCGGATTCTAGGTTGTTCTTGGACGACCCGGGTGACCCGGTTTCAACCCGGTGTTCAACCCGGTTTCGATCCAAAAAACCCCAATCCGTTTGTCTGAAATCTGTTTCTGAAATTAAAATTTATTTACTTTTATTTTGATAATACATAATTTAATTTTCTAAATTATAAAAATCAAGTAAAAATCAGATTAAAAATCTGAAATATTTTGTAAATAATTCCTAAATTATTTTTTTTAAATTATAAATTCGAATTTAGTGATTTAATTAAGTATTTAATTATTTATTTAATCATTTATCTATTTATTTATTAATAGTTAATAATTATGGATTAAGGATTAAATTTATCGAATATTGTAAGGAGCGATTCGATAAATAAGGGAATTAATCGAATAACTCGTGATTATACGAGTAATTGAGCGATAAGTTCGATTATTAATATTCAGACGATAGTAAATTATTCGTATAATATCGTAATAATTATTCGTAATGAATGAGTAAATACAGAAAATTAATGTTAAAACGTATACGTGCAAGAATAACAGTAATGTTTTGATAATTATGCAAGAAACACGAATAACTCCTAGAAATACGAGTAGTGATTCGATAATTAAAATTATTATTCGAGCGATAATTGTAATATCCGGGATATATCGTGTAATTATTTTTGCTAATAGATAATTATTATATGTATTCAGTATCTATTCTGTGAATTATTTGTTAAGTGTTAAAAATGTTTGAATGTTTAAAAATGTTATTAATTGAGTATTTCAATTTTTTTATGTCCAAAATAAAATATAGATAATTTTCATATCTTCCTAATTATTTTTATGTTAATTTATGAATTTATAGGAATCATATGGATTTTTTTTAAACTCTTGTTCCGGGTATTTAAAACCTATTTTATGAAAACGGGAACCAACCACCGTTAACCGTTTTTACGTTTTTAGAACCCGAAACTCTTCCGAGAACTCCTTCCTAACCTAATTGCAATATTCCGAGCATTTTCCATGTTTCGACTTTTTCGATCCGGCGTACGGTTTGTCCTGCGCGGGTCCCGGCGCAACATTTTCGATACAATATTTGTTTCGGTAAATCAATAAAACCCGTATTTTCGATAAACGAGAGCTTTTTATTAAACTATCCCAATTATCACCTCGTAGTACGTGTAACCAGGCGCTGAGACCAAGACTGCAGTACAAATTGTACTGATTTGGATAATTATCCCGAAAACCGATACCGTTTGGATCAGTTTTTATAAATAAACGTACCGTTTTATATCCGGAATGATCCAACGGGATACTAGTTCTCCTTAATTATAAATATCCTTTTACCGTATTTTATTTCGTATCAAAATCATTTGCAGACAGATAATTATATAATTTTTACAGAGAAAAATCATATATTCATAAACCTTTCTGAGAATCAAACCACAAATTCAAGGTGTTAGTGAAATCCGTTTGGAAAGTTGGAGTAACCAATTTGAAGGTCTCAAGGAGTACTATCAGATTCCAGGACCTGTTTTACTGCAGAATCAAAGGTTGATTTTTTATAAATTTAATTATTTTCGAATTATTTTCATGAAAAATATGAATTTTTGTTCGGATGATTGTTTGTATGATTTGATGATTGCATGTTGTAGAGCTTGTTTTCCTGATGATTTTGGTATATTATACGTCTGATTTGGAGTCCAATAACATGTTCAAATTTGAGTTTGATTTTCGAATTTCAAAATTAGGGTTTATAACCCGTATGAATGTTCTTAATTGAAATTTGGGGGTTTCTTATTCTGGAATAGATTGATGTTGTGATATAGTGGATTGTGTTCTCTGTAAAATTTGCAACCCAGTCGTATAAGTTTCATGAATCAACGAGGTCTGTAGAGAAGGGAGTTGTGTTTTGAATATTTCCGAAGTTCGCCGGAAACTGGCAAACTTCACGGCCAAATTCCGGCCAACTCAGGGATTGTTAGATCGATTTGATTGCATGGTTATGTTCCTGGTAATCCGTAGATGTGATCTGGAGCTTGTGGCAAGGTGAGGAGGCCGGAATCGTGTTCTCCGGCCACCCCTGTGTTTTCCGGCGACTAGACTGTAAAATTGCAGTTTAGTCCCTATAGTTTTGTAGATGATGAAGTTTAGTCCCTGAAGTTTCCAGACTTTGCAAAAATTGGATTCCTGTTTTAAAAATATTTAAAAATCATATTTCCTATTTATTTTTATTATAAAAATCCGTTTTTAATTTCTTAAAATTCTAAAAATTATTATTTTAATTCCGAAAATTATTTTTAATTCACAAATAAATCTGAATTAATTAGTTAATTAATTTTAGTTAATTTTTAATTGATTAATTAGTCAATTAATTCAAAAATTAATTGATTGATTGATTTAATTAATTATTAATTGATTTTTAATTAATTATTAATTAGATTTAATTATTTAAAAATTATTTAAAAAATTCGAAAAATAGTTTCGAGCTTTAAAATATTATTCTAAATTATTTTCAAGGCTTGATAATTATTCTAAAATTGTTTCGGAGCCAGAATTGGCCAACCGAAACCTGTTTATTATTCCGAAATTGATCCAACGACCCGTTTTAATTCCGAAAAATGTTTTAAAAATCATTTTAAATACCAGAAAGCCTATTTATGACCCGAAATGTCTTTATAAATAATATGTCATTGATTACGTGATGTATTATGTGTGACTTGTTGATTGACTGCCGGTTTATATATTCGATGATTACTGTTTATGGCATAACTTTCAATCCGTTAATCGGATTTGGGTGAAATGAAGGGTAGATAGAAGTATGTGTTGAACAGAATCGTATGAGTGGAATATTGATAGATACTTATGATGCCTAGCAGAGTAAGAAAGGCGTAAGAAAGAGAAGCAGGTGATCAGAAAATAGAATTGACATGTAGAAAATACAGCAAATGAGCAGAGATTAGAAGCGAGACATAGGAGAAACAGATGAATGGTGATTGAATAGAGTCGTAGACACGTACAAGTGAGGTTGGAATCAATTATGATAAGGCAAGTACTTCTAAACCTTTCTCGAGATTTATTGCAAATATTTCTAAATTCTCTTGTGACCTATTGTTAATATTCAAAATAGCTCTCTTTTATATTGGAAATACTTTGAATCCTCCAGCCTTGAACCTGAGCCACATCATTTGATCTTTGAGTCGTAAGCCTTATTCTTTGTGAACCATTTCTTATGGATTTACCAAATATTAAACCACACAAATACGATACTACTCCACAAATATATATCCATCATATACCAAACACTGGAACAAAATTGTTTATATATACAAAAACTTTTATACTTAACCATACCTTGTGATATCAAAGCACTAAAACTTTGGAAAAACACTATTCATCTAATACCCGATTATCCTACCGGCTGGAGGCCACTTCTTTTATGTATTTTGACATACCCTTTTTGGTAACTATGAACTTTTACCATGCTCTTTTACAAATGTTTTATGGTTATTGATTATGATCTGGTTTTATTGAACTCTATTGTTTATCATATTGAAATGCTTTAGAATTGGATAGTTTTCTTTGTATGGACCAGATTCGTGGTCAGACCATATCGATGGTCAAGTTAGGCCAATGTGTGCCTTGGATCCAGTAGTTAGAGCAGTGCTGTGTGCTTTGCTCGGGGTTAGTGCGTGACTGATCAGCAGCCTAACCTTGGTTTAAAAACTTAAAATGAATAATCCAATTCTATTGATTGTTTAACAAGAAACTTGATTCCTTTGAATCATCTCATTTATTATTGTCTAACCTCAGTTATTAATAATATGACTTGCTGAGCTAGTTAGCTCACTCTTGCGAATCTTTTTATATATTCTACAGTTAAGAAGGATACGGTTGATAACAAGGTTTCCCAGTTCAATGTTCGAGCTAGGATTCCAGATTATGATTGATCGAGCTAGCAGAAGCTTATGGCAGTAGTGAGATAGCAAGGTTGTAAGAATTATTTTATTATCAATTATAAGTTAAATTAGTTGGGATTTGGTACGATGTAATAATTAAGGTTGTGGCTTGTTTTCATACTTTAACCTGTTGCGATCCGTGGTTTTGTGAAGCAGGGTCATTATAAATAATATTTCTTATATAGGTTGATATATTGTGTTTGTGTTGTGGTGGACCCCAAACTTCTGACCCGGGTTTGGAGGGTGCCACAGGTTGGTATCCGAGCTACAGGTTATAAGTCACTGAAACAAGCCTAGATTGTCGGGATTGGGTAGAGGGTTAGGATTAGGAACAGGAAATAGAAAGATAGGTCATTGTGAGGTTGAGTGGGACTGTATAGTAGGTCTCCGGCACGGTTCGTGTTGCGATTCGGGATTCTTGACTAGCGACGTGATATCCAGGCAACGGCAATGGCAGATCCTGATTTCCCTGCATCAACTGATCTTTTGGAACCTTCCGTTTAAGGATCGTCATCTTCTCCCAGATTCGATTTGCGCCTTGTTCTCCATCAGTATTAATGGTATTACTTTATGTTATGACAGTTGCGCCTCTCCAAGTTATTCAACGCTATTCTATCATCTCTCGATATGAGACTACCTATTCAAGAACCTTCATTTGCTTATTCTTGTTCTTTTGTACATTCAACTATGAATGTATCTTTTCTGTCTATTATACATCATATTCTACATCCTTAGTTTAAAAACCTTTCTACCGAAACAATAGCGTTTGCGAGAAGGGACGCGATAGCGGCAGTAAACGGTGAGTATTGAGATATAAATTAAGGTGAGAAGGAGTTTAGAAAGAAGATTCAAGTGTTCTGGAGGATGGCTGTATCCGGTTAAAAGAAGCTATTAGTAATTAGGCCCCTCATGACTAGCTTGTGGAATGGAGTAGATAAGTGTTGAAGAAATAGGGTTAGAGGAGTTGAGGGATCTGATGATTTCTTGAAATTAATGATGTTGTAATGATGTGATATTAGCTGACTTGTTGACTATGGGATAGTCTGTTCCACTCAATGATTGCAAAGTGGTTAACGGGAGTACTACCAGTATGGGAGCCTTAATGTGAAGCTGCGAATAAGATAACATGCAACGACAGTTGAAGTTTACATCGATTAAGGAAGATAATAGACCCAATGAAGGAGAGGAGATAAATGGAAGTGAATGGACCTTTGAGTGATCATTTCTTTAACTTGGTATTTGGTCATAAGAAGGACAACAACCAACTCATATAGTGAGGACAACCAGAGGTGTGATTTTCAAAATTTTCAAAATTTTTAACAAGTTTTCGAAAAAGATTTTTCCTCACAACATTTCTAAAAGCCTTTTCGAATAAAATAAGTTTTAAACATCGGTTGTCAAGTTACTACTTGAGTTTCTTGTTTGTGAAAAGGCTCGGATTAGCTGGAAGGATATTATTTTAGATTTAGTATTGTTAATTCAGAGGACGAAGTAATCTGCGATTATGAGGAAGTTGGTTATTCCTAACAAGAAGGTACAAATATTGTTTGATAAGATTAACAATAAAACCAGCGTATGGAATAACTATTCATCCAATTACTGGGATTATCAGAGTTCGAAGAATTCATTGATTAAACGGAAGCCTGAGCATGACCGAAGAAGATTGGGAAAATTTTCAGATTCTTCTAAAGGAAGAATATTATTAATAAAATGATCGTTATGTTGAATGATTTACGGTTATTCTAAATTAGAAAGAGGAAACTCAAGGTTATCTGATAAGAGCGCCATTATGATCAAATTGTTAAAGTATTATACGTGTAGGTACGACGTTACAGATGCGAGACTTAACAAGTAAGAATCTACCATAATGCTTAGTTACGAAGGCATTTTAGCATACTTCTAAAGTTACTATATGATTCAATTGGGATATGATCAATCAAACTCGAAAGATGAATACAAGTGAAATGTGGATGGTGATCAATGGTATCATTCTTGTCCTCAACATTACAGCGTATATTCCTTTTTAATTCCTAAAAATGTATGAACTCCTTTTCTTAATAAATTCTTTCTGATAACATCAAAACGAAGAATTTTGCATTCCTTTCAAATTTAATTGTTCCCCTCGGGTTTTGCTTTCTGATTGGGACAAACAGTGTTATGATGAAACACTTTGTCGGAATGACAAAGAGTCGGGTGGGACGCCACCTAATCATGTGCTGTATGCCACACGGTATGAAAGACTAGCCATCTTCAGTACTAATGTGGTTGTCTCATTCATATTCAAATCACTACTTCTTCTTTCTCTTCAACTCTACGTTTATTAAAATTGTGAATCCTTCTATTTGTTTCATTGTACCGTTGTTCCTTGCGAGAGTTTTTCAAACAAAAGTTAATGTATTATACACTCAGCGGGCAAAGTCTCATCTATCTCGCATGCATGGGAAGGAAACAAGGGCATATGGTGAAAATTACAAATCACTGTCCCTAGCCCGGGATGCATTAACAGTTAAGGGAATCTACTTCAATAAGGGATACGTCTTCGAGAACGAGAATTTGCGATATGTTATTTAGAATATGGATATGATGACGTGGAAGATTATTGCGGATACCTTATGCGTTAAAGTATTAAAAGATATGGGAGCAACTTGATCATATATTTCTCAAGGTTTTATTGATAAGATGAATTATCCTGTCGAATCAATAAGTCTAGGACTAAAGGACTAGCAAATTAAGAACGTGCAGTCATTAAATATGTAAGTACCAATGACGGAATCGATATTTCTGGCATTAAGATGTGAAGAATTGATATCATTTGAGATAAGAAGATTTGATATTATTATAAGGAGTGGGTTAACTATTCAAGTGTGATGCCCAGGTAAACCGTCGTGACGGAAGATAGTTCTGGAGACGCCAAAGGAGAACAGGAAGAAGTTTAAAGGACAAAGGAAAGTAAAGAATTTGTTAAAAATAATTTAAGATTACAGTGACCAAAATATAAGTGCTATGGAGATTATAAATAAGAGTTAGGAGCAGACCGAACTTGAAGATTTTACAGTATCAAGACATATTTCCAGATGAGTTACCAATATTTCCTTTAGATAAAGAAAATGTGTTTATGATTGATTTAGTACGTGAAATGAAGCCAGTGTTCAAAGCCCCGCGCAGAATGGCACCAGATAAAATGAAGAAGTTACCAGAGCAAACCCATGAGATGATTAAAAGAAAAAGCAACTGGACCTAGCGTACCCCCTTAAAGTGCACCGGCACGATGTGTTAATAAGAAAGATGGAAGGGTGAGATTATGTGTTAGCGAAAGCTCAACAAGTTTACTCTCAAGAGCAGATATCTATTACCTCGAAACCAATGATTTATTTAACTAAATGAACAAAGCAAGGTATTTTTATAAGATTGATTTAAGACTGGGTATATTACCAAGTGAAGATTGAACTTATGGACATATCAAAAATGATTTTCAGAACTCAGTACTGTTGTTATAAAATTCTAGAAATGTTAGTGGGATGAACTGATATACCAGTGATATTTAAATTTGATGAGTAGAATTTTGAAGGAAGAATTTGGATAAGATATACTTGCGTTAATTAAGAAGAACCATGCAACCTATACAATGATAGCTGAGGAGTCAAAGAAGAAAGAAGCAGTATAAAAAGAGTTTACCAGGTGAAAACTTTAATGGCAGGAGGTATAATTCTTAGTATAGACAGTCAGTAAGGAGGAGACAAAAGGGGATTCAGCAGAAAAATTTAAAGATAGTATGAATGAAGAAAGACCAGAAGCACCAACAAAAGTAAGAAGTTTTATCATGGGCCAGTTATTATTGGAAATTTGTGCAAGATTTTTTGAAAGTTGTAATATTAGAGATGAAGTTAACCAGGAAAAGCAAGAAGGTTATATGAAATGGAGAAGGGTGAAGAAAGCTTTGCGGAGTTAAATGAAAGAATGGTTACAACACCTATTTTATCACTTTGAAATCATCAGGGAGATTTGGTAGTTTATAATGATACTTCTCGTAAGGGAATAGGATGTGTGTTGACGCAAAATAATAAAGTTATTGCATATGCATCCAGATAACCGAAACCTTATGAGCAGAAGTACCCTACTCATAATTGGGAATTAAAAGCAACAATAATATTCATTTTGAAAGATTGGGAAATATTATAAGTATAGAGAAAGATGTGAGATATATACGGACCACAAGAGTTGAAGTATGAACTCTCTAGGAAAAGCAAATGTAGTGGCAAGAGATGAGCAAGAAGGAGAGAGAATGAACATAGAGACTGTACCAGAAGAATTATCTATGGAATTCTAGAAGTTGGAATTGGAAGTTAGAGTGCATGATCCAAAAAGGAGTGAGAATATATAAGTATAACTTTTCAGTCGGGATTGTTAGAAAAGATAAAGAAGTGTCAGGAAGAGGTAGTAGATCAGGATATAAATCATTTAGTATGGGAAGAATAGTGCACGCAAAAAGGACGATCAAGGTATTCTTAGGATTTCTTCTAGAATTTGGATTCCACCAGTGATGGAACTGAAGAATGAAATTTTACAGGCCGTTCATAATTTGAGGTATTCAATCCATTCAGGGAGTACCAAGATGTATAGAGATTTAAAGGAAATTATAGGTGGTTAGATATGAAGTGAGGAATTGTGGAATAAATTAGCAGATGTTATCTATGTCAACAGAGTTAAAGTAGAGTATCAGAGATCAAGTGGATTGTTACAGTCACTGGAAGTTTGGAAGTGGGAGCATATCACCATGGATTTCATAGTTGGGGTTACCAAGCACAAAAACTAATCATGATGCCATTTGGCTTATAGTGGATAAATTTACCAAGTCAGCTCATTTTCTGCCTATAAACAAAAGATTTTCGCTCGATAAGTTGATTCATAGGTGGCTGAAGGAAATTGTAGTTCGTCATGAAATTCTTGTGTCTATCATATCTGATCGAGATCCAAGATGTAATTCGAGATTTTGGAAGAGTTTTCAAGAATGTTTAAGAACAAGATTGAATATGAGTACGACTTACCACCCGTAGACGGACAGCTAGAGTGAAGGAACGATCCAAATAATCGAGGACATGATACGTGTTTGTGTATTGATATTAAAGGAAGTTGGGACAAGCATTTACCTCTGGTATAATTTGCTTACATTAACAATTAGCACGCCAGTATTGGGATGCCACCCTATGAAGCCCTTTAGGAACGCAAATGCAGATCTCCAATGTATTGGGACGAAGTAGGAAAACGCAAAATACTCGGACCTGAATTGGTGCAGCAGACAAAGAAAGTTGTTAAAATTATCCAGAAGAGATTAATAGCCGCACAAGATCGTCAGGGGAAATATGCAGACCAGTCAAGAAAAGACATGGAATTTGAAGAAGGAAGCTTGGTATTATTGAAAGTATCACCGTGGAAAGGACTAACGAGGTTTGGAAAAAAAAAAGGAAGCTAAGCCCAAGATATGTCAGACCTTTTGAAATCCTAAAGCGCATTGGTAAAGTAGCTGACGAGTTGGCGTTACCCCCGCACATGGAGCACATTCACAATGTTTTTCACGTATCGATGCTCAAGAAATATAATCCAGACTCCAGGCATGTAATAGAATATGAACCAATAGAGCTTCAGGCAGATTTATCATATGTAGAGAGTCTGATAGAGATTCTAGAGGAAAGAGAGAAAGTATTGAGAAATAAAGTGGTAAAGTTAGTAAGAGTATTGTAGAGAAACCCAAAGGTTGAAGAGTCAACCTGGGAGTTAGAAAGTGATATGAGAGAAAAGAGTCCTCATTTGTTTTCTTAGAAGATTCTGAGGACAGAATCCTTTTAAGGGGGGAAGGATGTAATATCCGGGATATATCGTGTAATTATTTTTGCTAATAGATAATTATTATATGTATTCAGTATCTATTCTGTGAATTATTTGTTAAGTGTTAAAAATGTTTGAATGTTTAAAAATGTTATTAATTGAGTATTTCAATTTTTTTATGTCCAAAATAAAATATAGATAATTGTCATATCTTCCTAATTATTTTTATGTTAATTTATGAATTTATAGGAATCATATGGAATTTTTTTAAACTCTTGTTCCGGGTATTTAAAACCTATTTTATGAAAACGGGAACCAACCACCGTTAACCGTTTTTACGTTTTTAGAACCCGAAACTCTTCCGAGAACTCCTTCCTAACCTAATTGCAATATTCCGAGCATTTTCCATATTTCGACTTTTTCGATCCGGCGTACGGTTTGTCCTGCGCGGGTCCCGGCGCAACATTTTCGATACAATATTCGTTTCGGTAAATCAATAAAACCCGTATTTTCGATAAACGGGAGCTTTTTATTAAACTATCCCAATTATCACCTCGTAGTACGTGTAACTAGGCGCTGAGACCAAGACCGCAATACAAATTGTACTGATTTGGATAATTATCCCGAAAACCGATACCGTTTGGATCAGTTTTTATAAATAAATGTACCGTTTTATATCCGGAATGATCCAACGGGATACTAATTCTCCGTAATTATAAATAGCCTTTTACCGTATTTTATTTCGTATCAAAATCATTTACAGACAGATAATTATATAATTTTTACAGAGAAAAATCATATATTCATAAACCTTTCTGAGAATCAAACCACAAATTCAAGGTGTTAGTGAAATCCGTTTGGAAAGTTGGAGTAACCAATTTGAAGGTCTCAAGGAGTACTATCAGATTCCAGGACCTGTTTTACTGCAGAATCAAAGGTTGATTTTTTATAAATTTAATTATTTTCGACTTATTTTCATGAAAAATATGAATTTTTGTTCGGATGATTGTTTGTATGATTTGATGATTTCATGTTGTAGAGCTTGTTTTCCTGATGATTTTAGTATATTATACGTCTGATTTGGAGTCCAATAACATGTTCAAATTTGAGTTTGATTTTCGAATTTCAAAATTAGGGTTTATAACCCGTATGAATGTTCTTAATTGAAATTTGGGGGTTTCTTATTCTGGAATAGATTGATGTTGTGATATAGTGGATTGTGTTCTCTGTAAAATTTACAACCCAGTCGTATAAGTTTCATGAATCAACGAGGTCTGTAGAGAAGGGAGTTGTGTTTTGAATATTTCTGAAGTTCGCCGGAAACTGGCAAACTTCACGGCCAAATTCCGGCCAACTCAGGGATTGTTAGATCGATTTGATTGCATGGTTATGTTCCTGGTAATCCGTAGATGTGATCTGGAGCTTGTGGCAAGGTGAGGAGGCCGGAATCGTGTTCTCCGGCCACCCCTGTGTTTTCCGGCGACTGGACTGCAAAATTGCAGTTTAGTCCCTGTAGTTTTGTAGATGATGAAGTTTAGTCCCTGAAGTTTCCAGACTTTGCAAAAATTGGATTCCTGTTTTAAAAATGTTTAAAAATCATATTTCCTATTTATTTTTATTATAAAAATCCGTTTTTAATTTCTTAAAATTCTAAAAATTATTATTTTAATTCCGAAAATTATTTTTAATTCACAAATAAATCTGAATTAATTAGTTAATTAATTTCAGTTAATTTTTAATTGATTAATTAGTCAATTAATTCAAAAATTAGTTGATTAATTGATTTAATTAATTATTAATTGATTTTTAATTAATTATTTAATTAAATTTAATTATTTAAAAATGATTTAAAAATTTCGAAAAATAGTTTCGAGCTTTAAAATATTATTCTAAATTATTTTCAAGGCTGGATAATTATTCTAAAATTGTTTCGGAGCCAGAATTGGCCAACCGAACCCTGTTTATTATTCCGAAATTGATCCAACGACCCGTTTTAATTCCGAAAAATGTTTTAAAAATCATTTTAAATACCAGAAAGCCTATTTATGACCCGAAATATCTTTATAAATAATATGTCATTGATTACGTGATGTATTATGTGTGACTTGTTGATTGACTGCCGGTTTATATATTCGATGATTACTGTTTATGGCATAACTTTCAATCCGTTAATCGGATTTGGGGGAAACGAAGGGTAGATAGAAGTATGTGTTGAACAGAATCGTATGAGTGGAATATTGATAGATACTTATGATGCCTAGCAGAGTAAGCAAGGCGTAAGAAAGAGAAGCAGGTGATCAGAAAATAGAATTGACATGTAGAAAATACAGCAAATGAGCAGAGATTAGAAGCGAGGCATAGGAGAAACAGATGAATGGTGGTTGAATAGAGTCGTAGACACGTACAAGTGAGGTTGGAATCAATTATGATAAGGCAAGTACTTCTAAACCTTTCTCGAGATTTATTGCAAATATTTCTAAATTCTCTTGTGACCTATTGTTAATATTCAAAATAGCTCTCTTTTATATTGGAAATACTTTGAATCCTCCAGCCTTGAACCTGAGCCACATCATTTGATCTTTCAGCCGTAAGCCTTATTCTTTGTGAACCATTTCTTATGGATTTACCAAATATTAAACCACACAAATATGATACTACTCCACAAATATATATCAATCATATACCAAACACTGGAACAAAATTGTTTATATATACAAAAACTTTTATACTTAACCATACCTTGTGATATCAAAGCACTAAAACTTTGGAAAAACACTATTCATCTAATACCCGATTATCCTACCGGCTGGAGGCCACTTCTTTTATGTATTTTGACATACCCTTTTTGATAACTATGAACTTTTACCATGCTCTTTTACAAATGTTTTATGGTTATTGATTATGATCTGGTTTTATTGAACTCTATTGTTTATCATATTGAAATGCTTTAGAATTGGATAGTTTTCTTTGTATGGACCAGATTCGTGGTCAGACCATATCGATGGTCAAGTTAGGCCAATGTGTGCCTTGGATCCAGTAGTTAGAGCAGTGCTGTGTGCTTTGCTCGGGGTTAGTGCGTGACTGATCAGCAGCCTAACCTTGGTTTAAAAACTTAAAATGAATAATCCAATTCTATTGATTGTTTAACAAGAAACTTGATTCCTTTGAATCATCTCATTTATTATTGTCTAACCTCAGTTATTGATAATATGACTTGCTGAGCTAGTTAGCTCACTCTTGCGAATCTTTTTATATATTCTACAGTTAAGAAGGATACGGTTGATAACAAGGTTTTCCAGTTCAATGTTCGAGCTAGGATTCCAGATTATGATTGATCGAGCTAGCAGAAGCTTATGGCAGTAGTGAGATAGCAAGGTTGTAAGAATGATTTTATTATCAATTGTAAGTTAAATTAGTTGGGATTTGGTACGATGTAATAATTAAGGTTGTGGCTTATTTTCATACTTTAACCTGTTGCGATCCGTGGTTTTGTGAAGCAGGGTCATTATAAATAATATTTCTTATACAGGTTGATATATTGTGTTTGTGTTGTGGTGGACCCCAAACTTCTGACCCGGGTTTGGAGGGTGCCACAATAATTATTCGAAGAATAACTTAATAAATATTCGTATCGTATAATTAAATATCGATAATCGATTTAATCATATAAATTGTAATAATAATCGTAATAATTCAATAATTATACGAAAAAGATGAATGACTCGTATTTACACGAGTAATAGATTGTTGAGTTCGATTATGATTCGAATAATGACTCATTTATTCAGTAATTAACTTACCAGTTAAGGATATCCATTATTTATTTATAAATAATCGATCTAATCGAATAAATAACGATAAGTTGTAAATATTATAATAAACTGTGATTAATCCTAATAATTAGGGATTAATTATTTTAAATTATTAAATAATTATTTATTAATTATTTATTTGTTATGTATTTATTAAATATTTAAGAAGTGATTAATTATTTCGATAATTAATCACATAATTTTCAATAAATCATAACTTCTTCGTTTTAACTCCAAAAATTATAAAAAAATTATTTTTGACTTTGATTTTCTTAAATAATTATTTAAAAAAAAATTATTTTAGGATTTAAAAGGTTGTAATAATTATTTATATTGAATAATAAATTGAATTATAAGTGTTTAATTGATAATAATTCAACCGTTAATCCGATTCGAGTGAAACGAAAGCCATTTTACTCAGAATAATGAATTCTTTTTATTAAAAATAATATGAAGACCTAATTTCTTCTCGAAATTAGTTGACTTTATTGATTGCTTGATTATCAGTCGAAATACGCGCCGAGACGAGTCCGAAAAATTCCGGAAAAATGGGAAATGAAGCAGAAGGTGATCAACGGAGCAATCAGCGAGTCGATTTTGATTCTAAAAATTATTTTAACTATAAAAATGATTATGTGCTTATGTGCTTATGTGTATTATATGGTTAATCGAGTCTTACTTGCTTATATGTAATATAAGAGTCAGTTATACGCACATGGGTAGATAATAGGAACGAAATGAAGTTAATTCAAGATGCAAATTGAAGTACAAGATGACTTAATCAGTCTATTTTGCTAACAGAAGCTAAGCCAGCAAGGCAGGTCAAGTAGGGGATAGACGGAAGTGATTTAATTGCAGTAAGTCGCGCAGAAGGCAAGTTTCTTCCCTATTCTAATTTCAGAATAGTAATATTCATTTCAAATTCTTATTACGCTTGTATTCCTTTAATTTCTTTATTCATATCTCAGTTCGATTCTTGAATTATTCTTTTCATTTGAATTTATTATTCATATTCCAATTGTTACTCACAATTATTGATATATTCTGGTGATTAGAATATACCAAAGCATACCGATTGTTCCGGTTGCTATTCCAGGGACTGGACAACACTACTTTTGGGATTAAGTCTACTTAATCCTAAGGACCGGGACATAACCGGATCCTTGAAACGGGTCGTAGTGCCTGGGTGCCCGACGGGATCTATATAGTGAGATATAGATCTGCACTGTATCCTGGCTGATCAGCAGGGTATAGTTGCGAACTTGAGTCCAGTTTAGTTTGTTTACATTCGCCAGTAATGGCTTTCTTTTGATTCTTATGAGGTTATATCTTTGCAGATATACCTGGGTTATGGATTCAATTATAATGCTTTAGCACTGTTTATATTTTGTGGACTTGTTGAGCAATTTTGGCTCACCCATTTTGTTGTTATTCACTTTACTGTTTTCAATTAAGAAGGAATATGAAACCCATCAGGACACGGGTGGTAAAGAAGCGGGTCAAGCCTCGGGATCCTCTCATACCCAAGGTGTTGATCCCAATTCAGGAAGAAAGTTTTGAGTTACCCGAGCAGGTGGAGTGTTGATAGATAGTATGTGTGTGTTTGAATAAAAGCTAAACTTAGTTTAAAAATAAATTAGACAATGGTTTTTAATAAAGAGAGTTTGTGAGATTTTAAATGTTGGGTTGTAATAAAAGTAGTTAGTGGTTCTTGTTTTCATACTTCAACCTAAAAAGGTCCTGGTTAGTGAGAAAGGGGTTTAATTTCATTTCTTTATTATTCATTAATAAGCTTGTACAGGTTTGGTGATTAGCTCGTAACCCCCAGACTTATACCCCGGGTCTGGAGGGCGTTACAACAGGTGCGAGCAGTACTTTTAGAATTTCCTCTTCAACTGCTCGTAGGACCCGATGGACCGAGGCTTCAGGGATTTGTACCACATCGAGGCAGACCCTTTGAGATAATTCTTGAACATTTTGCACAACATGATATCGTTGTGGCCCATCCCGACCATCAGGAGTTCGTACTTTTCACAGTGGTCCTCGGGGTCCCCTTTCCCGTTGAACTCGCTCATCTTGGGGAATTGTCTCTCTTCGCCCGGAGGGGGTCGGTACAGTTCAATCTCTTGCGTTACGACAGGTTCTTGATCGGGCCTCCTATCTCAGAACAGGGCCTTCTCTAAGCGATTGAGCCTGAGGCGGGATCCATCGGGCTCCTCATCTGAATCGGACGAGTAGGGTTGCTTTGCCCTCTTCCTTTGGGGATGCGAATCAGAGTCAGACTCATCTTCTTCGTCATACGCCCTACGTTCCCTTCTATCCTATTATGCTCCGCCGGTCTCTTCGGCCCGCATCGCTTCCCTCAAGGCTCGTTCTTGCAGTTCAATTTCTTCCCTCTGCAGTTGCAGGGCCTTCAACCGGAGCGCATCAGCTTCTCTTTTCTTGGCTCGCGCTTCCGCTTCCTTGTCAACTTGATCAACTTTGGCCTTACCCTTTTCCGTGGCCTTTTATGCCCGGATCTTTAGGAGTAAGGCATGTTCTTCAGGGGTTAGCGTAATAACCCCGTCCTCGTCGATTAGGGTGGACGGTTGTCCTTTGTCGGTGAACCCAGGCGGCGGTGAATGTTCATGAATTGTTTCTGTCATAGTCTCGTTCTCAACTTGTAACTCTCGTACTTCCCACAGACGGCGCCAAATGTTACGCCCAGATCCTTCCGGTCGTGTGAACAGGCTTCGGCTGGATTGAAGATGGCTTCGGTCGTACCTGAAAGTGAAGAGAATGCGAGGGTTTAGACCTCTGATTCACCTCCGGTGTGAGAATCAGAATCTGGCTGTAACATTAGGGTAGTAATACAAGAGAAGTAGAGTGCTGAGAATGTGTGTTTTTTCTTACTTCACAAGGATTTTTATACCCAATCCTGCCATGAATGCCAATCCTTTACAAATCATTAAGGAGGGAGGGAAAAGGGGGCGTTATGTCCCTTGTCCTGTCCAACGGTCCGCGAGTAGTGGGTCTCGGCCTGGGCTTCCGTGGGCCTTCGTTACGCGGGCCTGGAGGTCCTTCGGCCCAATAACTTAACCGCTTAATGGGCCTTCGTTCAATGGGCCTTATTGGGCCTATAACAAACAGTTCGATTGAAGATTTTGTAAAAACAAACCCATGAGCCGATTAGCCATACATATTGTTAATTTCGCTCCTTTCCATGTTAGCTATATTTTTTACATAAACTAATATGTCATAATTGTTCATTCTTGCATGTCTTTTACTTCTACCGGGCCTATGATCTTTGCGATACACGGATTGCTTTTGAAATTTGACTAATTTTTAATAATATAATTATATCTTAAAATTATTATATTTTAATATAAATTTTGAATAGTTGAAAAATAAATTAAAAAGCATAATTAATTATAATAATAAATGTGTAATATTTTGAGACTTGACTGAAAATATATAATATAATATAATATGTTGTTCAGGGGACTCAAGCCCTCAAACTATGGAAATTGTTAAAATAAAGAATATAAAAGTTTAAATATAATAAGCTGTTGACGGGGTTCGAACTCTGAATCCATGAGAGAAGTTTAAATTTTAATATAATACTATTTTATTATCGGTCTTTCTAATGTGTGCCCAGTCAATAACTCCAATAAAAATAGGCTCTTTTTATTGGTGGAATTGATGTGAATGCAGGGGGCCATTAACATTTAATATTCAACCACCAATAAGAAAAACCTATTTATATTGGAGTTATTGACTATTGTGTGCCCTTGGGCATACCATAGAAAATCCCTTTTATTATTGCATCCAACGGTTCCCATTTATCTGATTTTAAATCTGACGATTGTTATTTATCGTATCAAACGACTATACCGAACAACCAACTACCAAATAGAGAGAGGATGTTTTGTGATAATTTGAGACTTGCTGAAAATAAATAATATAATAATATGTTGTTCACGGGACTCGAGCCCTGAATATGTAGAAATTGTTAAAATAAATAATATAAAAGTTTAAATATAATAAGCTGTTGATGGGGTTCGAACCCTGAATTTATAAGAGCAGTTTAATATTAATATAATAATATTTTATTATTGTATCCAACGGTTATTATTTATCGTATCAAACAACTGTACCGAACAACCGACTAGCAAATGTTCTGCTTGTAATAATATAGTATAGATAGATATACATCCACAATTTATCCCCTCATTTATACTAGCCTATAACCCGTGCGATGCACAGATTGCTTTTAATATTCGATAGTTTTTAATAATATATTTTATAATTTAATTTTCAATAGTTAAAAATTAAATTGAAGAATAGAATAAGTTATAACAATATATATTTTACAATAATTTGAGACTTGACTGAAAATAAATAATATAATATAATATGTTGTTCACAGGACCCGAACCCTGAACATGTAGACATTATTAAAATAAAGAATATAAAAGTTTAAATATAATAAGTTGTTGACGGGGTTCGAACCCTGAATCCATGAGAGCAGTTTAAATATTAATATAATAATATTTTATTATTGCATCCAACGGTTCTCATCTTTCTGACTTTAGATCTGATAGTTGTTATTTATCGTACCAAACAACTGTACCGAGCAAGTGACTACCAAATAGAGGGAGTTTCTGCTTATAATAGTATAGTATAGATAGATACTGGTAAATATCTCCTTCGGTGAAATCATCTTTATATACTCTCTGTTCATTAATATTTTTGTTTAGCATTATATTTTGCAAAATTATTTATTTATCAAATTTCTGTTTTTTTATTTTTTTTTCTTTAATAGATGTAAAAACGTAAACTTAAAATGTTATTATGCTTGTCAGGGAACATAGTGGGTAAAATGCTATGACCGAACAATTTTTAATATATATAATAAATATAATTAAATAAAGTAATGGACATGAGTGGTTATAGTTAGTTTGAATATTATAAAATTTTACTAATTTCGGAATATAGAGAATCGAGAAAAATATTTTAAAAAAAGTGTGTAGAAATGAATGTGAAAAATGAAATATGTAGATAGAGCGTGAGTATATAAAATTTCAAAGGCTAAAAGCATCTCCATGCACTTGTTAGGTATAATATCTACTTGTCCGCATATTATACTTAAAAATGGAACACTAGCCTCTTAGGTATAAATTTAGATAACAGCACCCCACATTTGTTGATTTTCATCTCCTGCCTATATTAACCTTAATCTAGTCTAAATTTTATTCTAAATTTTATTATTTATATTTTTTATAACATTATAAGATTTAAATCTATAATATTATAATATGAAAATGATGTATATATATCTTCATAATTATTATATGTATAGATTTATAGATGTACTGCTTGTATTTTTATTTATAATAAAAATGTTATGTAATATTAAATGTGATAAATTTATTTTATTGTTAACTAAATATATAAAACTTCTAATATATTAATATATGTTTTAGTCATATATATTATTTTATATGTAAGTAATATTCATAATAATTACTCATTTTTATTTTATAATGTTTACTTTAAAATATTGATATAAATATAAAAACGTTATAATATTATAATAAATATCTTTTATTAAATATATTTTATTATTTCCACTAATATTAAACATAATTAATTAAACTTCTTTTCAAAAAAAAATTAAACTTTTTTATTTATATATTTAAAATTAATAAAAAGAATAATATTATGAATATAGCTAATGATTATAGTTAATGTCATTGGAGAAAAATAGTTACAGATTCAATAAAATTTTAGCTAATTATATTTTAGCGAACAATTTTAGATATTAACATTGCAGATGCTCTAAGCAGTTACTTTTATTCACTGGATTAACCTATTAGTTACATTGGTTCACTATATGTCCAATTTTTTATATGCAAATTAAAGATTAACCGCCAGTCTTGTGCTTTAATATTACTTGTTTCTTTTTAGAACAATAAAAAATTATACTTATCAGAAATGCGGTTTAACTATTTGATTGACTGCAATCCTAATTTTTCTTTTCGTATCAAGACATTGTTTATAGAAAAACAAATTGTGCTGGATATTATTTTTCGCTGAATACATTATTTATAAAGCCTTGCTCCTCAATTTTTTGAGATAAGTAAGGAGATAAAATACTGAAACCTCTTTTGTGAAATGAAAATGTGTCAAATTTAGTGCTTTCGTTTAATTTGAAATCCTGAAAGCAGAATTATAAGATATTAAAATTATCTTATTTATCCTTCACTTTTTGGCTTTATTTTTAAAAACTCATAAACATGGTTAAAGTTTGTATTATTTTTGGCGTGTGCAGTAAATAGTACTCGAATGTAGTTTAGAGCATAGAACACTTCAAGTATATAAAACATATGCGTTAGAAGTAGATATATTTGTAAATCTGAATTAGAAACTTGGTCATCTGTATATATTTGTTGAACAGGTATTTCTTAAGTCATACCTCGTAACTAAATCAATTCCTAGGGGTAGAAATAACTCTTCCGTATTCTGTTTTTGAATTAGTTCCAAGTAAACAGATAAACCAAGAAGAAAAACTGCATGAATTTTATCATGATGATATAGATTTGTACAACTTAACTTCGTTATTTTGGTATGTTGAAATTGCCACATCCTGTTCATTTGACTGCTCGTATGTGCAAATACATTGTGGCAGTAGGTATTCTGCCATTTATGAATCCAACGCCAATGACTTCCACACATGTTATATTCGTATCATCGTAACATGACACATGCACTGACTGAATTAGCAAAAAAAAAAAGGACACATGCTCTGACTGAGGCACACAGCTTCGGTTGTAAGTAATTTATTTTAAGCACTCCTATTTAGGAATTTGTCAAAAAAAAGTAACTACTAAGGAAGTGTAGATTAAACATACTCTATTTTGTAAAAATATAGCAGGGTCTTAAATTGGATATTAAAAAATTTCAGATACTTGACTTGAAGTTGATAATTTTACATGAAATATTTTAATTTATGAGATTTGTTTGAATGTTAGGAGTTCGTTATTTTTAATTCAATTGTAATTTTGTAACTATTTAAAGCATCTTCATCAACATCCCTTACCTATCATATTTGCGTGGCATCAAAATTATCTCATTTATATAACATTCCTATTAATTATAATATTTTTAGATAAGTGGAGTTTGTTCTTCTATATTTGTTGATCATCAACCCATTAGTAAAATACCTTCGCGTCATTTTTCCCCAAAATTAATACATATTTTATTATTAAATATATTCATCATTACTTTAAAATAAATGAATTAGACACCATTTTTAAATTTTAGATATTCATTATAACTAAAATATCGTGTAGATTCAACAAATTTTAGATCATATCTATTTTATATTAATGAATATAACTATTTCACTTGGAAATAATCTTCTTTTTTTCTTTGAAAAAGTCGTACTTGCATTTATTAATAATCACCAGCAATGTTACAAATCAAATTCGGAGCCGTACTACACCACTTCATATTGTCTGACATAGAATAAGCACTAAGGCATGGGCGACTTTATTCGCAGACCTGTGATCAAACACGACTAACACTCCCTCAACATGTTAAAGAATCTCACGACATTCATCTATAATGATATGAAAGTTGAAATTTTTCATAGGTCCATGAACAACATCTACTGCCAATTTTGCATCCAATTCAAAAATACATTTGCTTGTCCTCCAGCTTTTCATCCATGTTAGTGCCTATTTGAAGCTTAATATTTCTGTTTCTCTAGCTGATATACTACCTCGAATCCTCCTAACTCTTACTCGAATAAATTGCCCCCGGTCACCCCGAATAATGCAACTTATCCCTACATAAGTAGCATCAGATTGATAAGCAACGTCCACATTTATTTTAACCCAACCCTGAAGGGGTTTACATCATTTTCTCGACTGCACATTTGTTGTGTTGATCGTTGACTCTAGGGGTGAGCGCGGTGCGGGCGGTGCGGTTCTTTCCTCAAACCGCAAACCAAACCGCACGTGCGGTTTGATCAAATTTCCAAACCGCACCCGCACCGCGTACCCTTAAAAACCGCATAAACCACACCACGAAAATGCGGTGCGGTTTGGTGCGGTTCACTACGGTTTACACTTTAAAAGTTCTAAGATTTAAATAAATACAAAACTTAAATTTAATCAAATTTACGAATAATATAACACAAATTCGCCAATATTCTTCAATAATACAAGTTAGAAATTACACACCGGCAAGTTAAACTTTTTTAGAAATTCAATTACAAAACAAAAAAAAACTTAAAAGTGCAAAGCAAAAGACATAAATAGCAGCTCCAAAATTTGATCATGAATTATTATTAAGTTTGAAAAAATAAATTTATAAATAATGATCATTGATTGAGTTCAAGGCTAACTATTCTAATCACGTAAGAAACGGTAGAATGTAATGTAATCTTGGTACTTGTGGAAAGTGCTTGTGCGGCCAACTGAAGAGCAAACAATAACCTAATTAAGTATTGGGCAGTGGGATGATCCGACAGGAATATAAGTATATTATATATATAACATATTAAATATTGCGGTGCGGTGCGGTTTGAACCGCATTTCAGAAATTTAAAACCACAACCCGCACCGCACCGCGCGGTTTATTAAAAATTCAAACCGCAACCGCACCACGAAAATTAAAAACCGCATTTTGCGGTGCGGATTGGTGCGGTGCGGGCGGTTTTTGCGGTTTGTGCGGTTTTCTGCTCACCCCTAGTTGACTCAATTTGAGCATGCGTACAGTCCTAAAGCAAATTATTCACCATAGCCTTAACCCCAAAAGCTGACATACTTCTTCTATCCCACACCCATGTGTTGCGTCGAACCCATAACCCCAACAAAATAAAGTTATCTGGATACATTGATTAGTCGTCCTTGTATTAAATGCTTGCTTCAAGAGTTGTATGGTTGTTGTTTCTCTACTAACCGGCATCAAATCTTGAAGTTCCACACTCTGTCACAAGTTCTGAGAAAAAGAACAAGTGAATAACGTATGTATCGTTTTTTCAATATAAGCATGACACCATGAACAAACATTATGTATATCAATCCTCAGTCCTCCTTCTTCCACTTTGTTTAACCACCTCATGTGCTGTTAATATGCTCCTCTACATATAACCGGGGTTATCTTCCAATGTAGCATTGATAAACTCACAATCAGCATAGTATCGGGCTTTTATGATCTTTGTGACCAATAGGTTAGGATTGTTCATCAGTCTCCAAGCCTGTTTTGCAAGCATTGCTATATTAAAATCTCGTAACTTCCTGAATCTCAGTCCACCTCCTTCCTTGGCTTCACATACATGATCCCATGATATCCATTTAATTCCTCCGTGATTTCTCCCATTATCCCACCAATATGCATTCATTTTCTTCTCTATTGACTCACACACATCCAACGGAAGAAATAATAAATTTATCCCGAAATTTGGCACCGATTGAGCTGTTGTCTTAAGCTAGGTTACTTTTCCATATTTCGATATGTTTTGCAAGCTTGTAACTTTTGTTCCACTCGATCCATCAAAAAAGCAAATACCGAGTTTTTATTTCTATCAATGTGCATTAGCATACCCAAATACTTACATGTTAATTACCTTCTAGTACTTGCAGTTGCTCACACACCTCAGCTCGATCCCCATATTTTGAATTCGTGAAAAAACTATCGCAGACTTAGTAAAGTTGATTATCTTCCCAGACACCTCCGCATACCTTCCCAAAATACGTTTTCATTACATTCGTCTCAAGACCTGTTGCTCTAAAAAGCAAGTAGCAATCATCTGTAAAAAGTAAGTGTGAGATCACTGGCGCCCCCTTTGTAATACGACACCCATGTAATAATTTAACTTGTTCATTTCCCCGGGTCATAGCACTTAAGCCTTCTACGCACATAACATAAATGTATGTAGAATTCGAATCTCCTTGTCTAACACCACGACCGGGTACCACACATCCTAACTGCTCCCCAAATTGCGCAAATCTGTAAGAAATCGAAGTAAGGAACGTCATGACTCGTTGAATCCAATCTTGATGAAACCCAAACTTCTCCGTCATACTTCGAATAAAAGTTCATTCTAGATGATCATATGCTTTTGTAACATCCAATTTCAGTCCTGCCATTCCCTTAATACCTTGAATGCGTCTTTTGAAGTAATGATTGATTTCAAAAGTTATCAACGCATTATCTGTAAGCAATCGGCTTTCGATGAAAGCACTTTATTTGTCAGATATAATAGTGGGCAAACAAAGTTTCAATCTGTTCGTCATTACTTTAGAAAGAATTATAAGTAGCACATTACATAGTGAAATTGGTCTTAAGTCCCCCATTATTTGCGGAAACTTACAAACCAGCGCCTCGTTAACTCCTTGAGGTAAGAATCATGTACTCATGAAATTGCAATATAAACTAACAACATCACCCTCCACTGTCGACTAAAAAGTTTGAAAAGATGTTGGGTTAAGTCCATCTGGTCCTGGTACTTTATCCGTATACATAGCAAAAACTGCATGCTTAACTTCCTCCCTCGTCACCTCTGCTAACAAACTCTCATTATCCCCATGTGATATTTGATTAACCACCTCTCCTTCTTCTAATAATTTTCCATTAAGATTCAAAACCGTAAATAATCTAACGAAGTAATCCTCAATAACCTTATGTATCTCTTCTAGTGTTTCTTTTTACTCACCACCGTCATCTTTAATTTTCTCCACTCTGTTGTTCCTTCGCCGAGTTGATGCATAACTATGAAAAAAGGACTATTTTTGTCACCCTCTCGTAGCCAAAATTGCTTGTCCCTTTATTTTCAATATATCTCTTATTTCCCCGATAACTGAAAATACTCCCATCGAGTGGAATTATAATTTTGAATATCATGAGCATCCCTTCTCGATCTCAACTTAAGAAACAGGTTTCTGCACTTTTGCATCTTCACTTTATATTCCTCACTTATTCCTCCTCCCCACTCTTGGAGTTTAATACCACAAAACCTAATTTCCCCCTTAATTTTCACCATAATATCCAGGTTTGATCCTATCTCCCATTCATTTCAAATAACCTTCCTACATTTTTGTTCTCTAAGTCAAATATTTTCAAAACGAAAGCGTTTTTGTTTAGGAACATACAACTTTTTTTCAAAGCCAATAAAAAACAAAGACAAAGCAAAATTAATTTAGGACCTATTTTAGGACATGTCCTAAAAGTCGGTTATTAAACCATCAAAGACTAAGACTAAGTTTTAATGATGTTTAATTAACCGTGGCCTAAAGCCTGTACCTATCGCGTCTCCTGCTGCAGATATTACGCCCAATAATCAAAGCCTTAGATCTATTTCGATCAACACTAAAAGTTAAATTTGTATAAGTGACATTCCACGTAAATATTGGATGTTGGATGTTTTATTTTGTTGATTTTGTTGAGTAGTCGGTTTATAATTTAATAAATGAATACACCGCTGGACAAGTGTTGGACTAATTTAAATGCACTCATAAAAATTTAGTCCCTCTTCAAATGGTGAGGGCACCAGAAAAGAAAAGAGAGGCATTGTCCCTTCTTACTATTCATTGTTTTTTAATAATTTTTTTTAAGTTTTCTTGATAAATTTAATGTATATTATTGTAATATACGTGAAATTTAATAATAATAATAATAATAATAATAATAATAATAATAATAATAATAATAAGATCTAAATTTAAATAAGTGATTTATTATATTTTTGCTAATTAGAAAAGAAATAAAATTTGTAATTGATTATCTAATTCTAATAATAATAGGATACTTGTATTATTATATTAACTCAAGGGAGCCGTAAGAAAACCTAAATTTTATTGGAGAGAATAGCTGCAGAGCCGCCTAGGGAGAAAAAGGGAGCAAGTGAATCAGTTGGTCGGTGATTTATT
Organism: Apium graveolens; assembly: GCF_009905375.1. Classification (NCBI taxonomy): domain Eukaryota; kingdom Viridiplantae; phylum Streptophyta; class Magnoliopsida; order Apiales; family Apiaceae; genus Apium; species Apium graveolens. The sequence goes on from NC_133656.1 coordinate 173,560,555, forward strand.
TGTTAAGGGCTACAGACTCTGTTATAGAATTGGCCGATTTTTCAAAAATCACCGATAAATCGCTCAAAAATCGGTTAAAAATATTTATCCGATTTGACCGATTTCCGATAAATCGCCGATAAATCATCCGATTTTTTAAAAATCGTCCGATAAATCGCAAATCGATACCTCAACCGTATATGTCCGATTTCCGAATTCTGTAACACTAGCTACATGTTTATATCACGTCCTTATTCTAGTGCCTTATTGTGCACAATTAGTTATGTATATTACATAGTGTTAACGTGGCATCTATAAGTCTGTGTAGATATAGCTTTTACAGTATTACAGTACTATACTTTTGTTGTGATTTCATGGTCTATAATGATTAAAATAATATAAGTTTGGATATGGTAATTTGATCAATTAGTTGTAGCATCATTATATTTATGTTTTATTTTCTTTCTTTTGTTCGGGGTCCGCTAATATCTGTGTTAATTACATAATCAAGATTTCAAGATTAAAATTTGATATTTAAAAATAAAAGTGATTTATGACTTTATATATTATATATGAATTGTGTTTGTTTAGTGTTTAATTACCATGCATTAGCGTAATATTTATTAACTTAATAAATATAAAATTTATGTGATCAATGCTTTAACTAGTTTATTTTATTATTAACAAATTATGTATGTTTCTGTTTTGTCTTATGCTATATGTGTTAGATGAATCTTTCGTACAATATTTATTATTATGATCTATATTATTAAAAGATAATTTATATTCTTAAAATATGAAGTACGTGTTTATGATATAATCTATAAATATAATTTATTTTTTTTAAAAAAAACAAAATTTACAACATGAAGATTTGATATTGGATATTAATATATATTGGTGTCGTAGAGTGTCGTGTGTAACATATATGTATTAAATAATTTTGATATTGTATTTATAATTATTTAATATAGATTAGTTGGGCTTGTTCTTAATTTTGAGGATAAACCATTTATTTGATTTTGTCTCGTCGCACGTGGTTAGAGATTAAGGCCAGGGAGTCATTTTCATGTACATGTGCATGTTAGTCTAGTATATTAGTATAATTTATTATTAGTTTTAAGGCACATGCCGCAGGTAGAATTAATAATTAAATATGTTATTAAATAATTTGAATAATGTAAAAAGCAACTTATGCTAATAATAAATTATATTTGTTATTTAGATTGGGGGCCGGGAATTTAGCGGGACGTTTACGGATTTTGTTGGTATTAGAGTTTGAGATATTCGAGATACGGATTTTGTCCCCTTTTATTTAGCGCTACTTCTCTTGTCTATATTATTTATTTGATTTGTTCCGTTCAACTTTCTGTTCATTTCGTTAATATTTGCTTTGACCGTTTAACTTCCGAAAATTGTTTTAAAAATTGATTTTGAAAATTTTAAATATCTGTTATGCGGTTTTTAAAAATTATTTATGACGCCCTCAGTTTTGGAAATCTGAATTATTTGTTTGAGATGATTTTAAAATTCTGCGAGAATTATTTTATTTGGACCCTTAGTGTGATTTAGGGTATACCGAGTTAACCAGCTGTAGGGGTACTACAGCTATGTCATTGCGGCACCAGTGACATGACACTTTCGTGACAGTGTGATTGGTCACGGCGTATCCTTATGTTAGCTCTTGGGAGGAGATTTTGCGCATTTGATATTTGTTCAGGATACGTGGGTGCACCCAGAGTTTGATTTGTTATTTGATTTATGGTGACGTTGTATATGCCGTACACGTTATCCATTCTGTTGCACGCATTAGATACCCTATGATGTGTGTATTTGTATCTGTTCTAATCTCGGTATGAAATAGTCCTAACCCCTCGTTGTTTCTGCCATGCTTGTTTTTAAAATTATTGTTCTGTTGTGAATCCTGAAATATTCCTTTCTGATTTTCTGTTTTATAAATTGTATTCCAAATCCGTACTGGCTGTTTGGCTCATGCCATATTCTTTTTCTGGCAGGTGCTTAGGGGGATCTGGGATTGTGTGATGGAGAGCTACCCCAGTTCATTGATTAGAATTTCAGACTTTATCATTATCTAATCTTAATTATTTGAATAGAGATTTCTACATTTATATTATTGATTTAGACAGTTTGGAGATTTAATATTATTTAAGAGATTTTAGACTGTTTAAATTATGTACATAAATATATTAATGCTCTGTTTGCAGGTTTATGGATTTTAAGTAATATCTTCTTTTATTATTAAAATGGGGGGTTACAATTATACTATAACAACCGGAATGTGGTATAATTTAGTATATTTTTTTATTGCTTTGGTTATTTTCATTCATAACCGTCGGATCTTTTTAATCAAGTGATTAGAACCGTTAGATTCAAATACTAAAATAATATACACTACTCAAATTTTCAGGTTCGAACCCCGCCAACAACAAATATTTATATTATTATTTATACACTACTAAAATTCCTAGGTTCAAACCCAAGAACAGTAAATATTTATTATTATTATTTATACACTACCCAATGTTCAAGTTCGAATCCGCCAACAACAAATATTTATATTATTATTTATAAATATACTAATAAGGTAATGATTAAAAAGAAATTTATTATAATTTTAAGTAATATAAAAATATTAATGAAAATCCGTGCATCGCACGTGTTGTAAAGCTAACATCATTAATACATTTTAAATTTATATAATTTTGTTAATTAATTTTAATCGTAGCAAAAAGTGAGTTTTAAAATAATAGGTGAGACGAAATTCCTACTTGCTTTTACCACCAGAATTTGCCATCCATTTAAATACAAATATTGTGTGATTAACTTTATTAAGCTTCTATCTACAATATTAAAAGACCAACGTTAGGTAGGATGCAGCCTGGATGCAAAGACCAAATCGTATGTATGAAAACTACAAATTTGATTGTTGATTGTGTTCAGTCAAAAGCATTTACACGAGAAGAAGAGGAACAGTTTAAATAAACATATTTTTATCTTTACTAAATGAATAATAGTTGACGAAACCAAAAAATCTGGACGGCGGAATATAGATACAAATCATACAATAGACTGAAATGTGGTTCAAGTCACGCGAACCTTTCCTAAAAATTGTACAATGATTTATTTAACAAGTTTGACCATTCTAGTGACGTGGTCTTATGCTTGGCCCCTTGGACAATGGCGACGGCCACGCGATTTAACAACAATTCCAAGATTTATTCGTTTTCCCTTTAATCAAATTTAATATATTAAGAGCATTTCCAAGCCTATTAGGTAATTTTTTCAGCTGAATCACTAGCTAAAATTTTGTTGAACCTGTAAAAATTTATATTATAATTGTGTTAGCTATATTCATTAATTATATCTAAAATACTATTTTAAATTTGAGTTATTAATATTCAATACAATTGAAAATAAAATATGTATTTAAATTAAAAATATTTAATGACAATATTTTTTTTATATTTATAAAAATATTTTAAAAGTAAATATTATAAAATAAAAATTTACTATAATTATAAATATAAAAACATATTTAAAAATAAAAAAAATAAAATTAACAAACATTACTTACATCTATATATATTTTAACTAAAACATAGTTAATATAATATTAGAATTTTTAATATTGGTTAATAAATAAATAATATTTAAATATTATTTAAGATATATTTGTTAAAAAAAATATTTATAAAAGAGAACACATGATAGCATTAGGTTAATCTCTGTTAGAGTGGTCAAAATTTTACATATTAGGTATATTAAAGTGTCACATAAGTATTATATCTAACAATTGATTAGAGTTTGGACATGTTAAAAATAGTCTTTTTACTGAGTATGTTAATGGTGAGCAAGCGGTTTGAATATAACTATTTGCTTGATACTAAATATTTTATTAAATATTTATATTTTATTATTCACATGAATAACTATTAAAAAAGTAATTTTAGTTAGTCTTTTCAAATTTAATTTTTTGAAATCAAATCATAATTTTTGAGATTTCATTTGATTAAATTTTTAACTTTAGTTAAAAAAATCTGTCAAAGATTAATTTTGGAATAACGCCTTGACTCATTTCAATAGGCAAAATTTTTATGGTATATTTATCATTATTTGTGTGATACGTGGTCATGGATATTCACTACAAAAATCATAATAAAAATATACTTTTGGATGCAAAATACTGCAAATTAAGATATCATGGCATTGACTAATTAAGCATGTGAAAATGATGGTTTGAAGGCACTGGAAAATTGCAATAGCTCTGTTCAGAGGCCGTGTACGTGTACAATTGTACACCTGTATCAGCGTATTTAATAATTGACGTTATTTCAAGCGACCCTCCTCCGTGCCCCCATCCTTTATTGGCACCGAATATTTCTCATATCTGAATCTGATGCGTGCACTGCATCGTAAAATGAAATGCAACTCCAATTACAGCCCGGTGCATAACTGTATATACATTTTGTCGTATAAAATACAAAAACAATCGTGCAAGCCAAAATGAAAGAAAATGTATACTCATCTACTAAAGTTTAGTAGGTTTTCGGACCAAAACAAGAGTTTAGTAGGTTTCAATCAACCTGGTTAATAATTAGGATCCCTAGTACTATCAAAGATTAATATATTATTATTATTATTACTAATCGATTAAAGTTCGTTTTTGACATGAAATACAAGAATTCAATCATAACAATTATTTTATTATAATTTTATTATTATATCAAAATAATAAATTAAAGTATATTTATTATATTGATAAAATGGTAATTTTGTACGTTTTCTATTATTTGCATCTCTCAAAGTTTCATAAAAATATGATTCTCTCAATGAAATGAAAATGCTAAAAACCTTTTACTAGTAAGTTATATTTATAATTTTGGTATATCTAATTAGAAATCTAAGATAATTCAACTAAGTATCAACATATTTTAAATTTATGAATCTAATAATGAATATTATTATTATGTAAATATTTGGGGAATTGACATATAATACCACAAAAAGAGAATTTTATCCAAAAATTAACAATTTTGTAAAATTCAAATAATAAAAAGTTCTGCAAATTCATACCATCCTCATAAATTCTTAAATAAACCTTGATGGACTGATAAAATCCTAAAATTCCGATCTTAAAAAAATAAATCTAAGCCGGGCGGTTTAAAATTTTAAAATTTATCGAAGATTTGCTTAACCTTCTTTCTGGTGGGCCCCCCTCCATCATGCGCGTGACTCCAGCGTTTGAAACATTCACATCAATAGAAACGTAAAAGAATATATACAAGACGACACCGTTACACCAAATCAACGAAGCCTCCCCAGTATATAAACTCCAAATAAACTAGTCTTCATTCATTCAAACAAACAAAAAAGTACTAACATTCCTGATCAACCACTTCACAAAACACACAAATATATCACAGCCATGCCTGTCGCCGTAGCTTTATCAAATTCCCCGGTATTTTCTCCGTCACATAGACACTCTCCAAGCTTCTGCAAGCCGTCAATGAATCTCAACGTCTCTCTACAAACGCCTTCACCTCCGCCGTTATCGCCGTTAGGTTTCCGTCTACAGAAGTCACAGTCTCAATCGCAAATACAATCTCAATCGCCGGTGTGTAAGTCTCCGTCGTCGCTGATTTTGAAGCGGAAGAGGCCGTTGAGAATTGAGATTCCGGCGGCGCCGGCGATTATTTCGGCCGGCGAGAAGATCGAGGCGGCGGAGAGAGTCGATGAGGTGGAGATTGAAGGAGAGGAGTATGCTGTGTATTGTAAGAGAGGGAGAAGAGGTCAAATGGAGGACCGGTACTCTGCTGTTGTTGGACTAGATGGTGATTCTAAACAGGTATGTTATAGATACATATAATTGTATGTTTATGCGTGTGTATTGAATTGTTTTAGATGATCGTCAATGTGTTTGTGTAGAAATGTGATTTTTATGTATGTATTGTAGATTAGCTTGAATTATTTAGAGATTGTAAATGTATAGAAATTGCGAATTTGTATCGGATGTTAGAACATTTAGGTTTTATTCGATACAGCTTATAATTGACGTTGAATCAGAAAATTTTACGAGAATTTAATTCACGAAACTTGGAAATTGATTGATCATGTTGAGATTTATGTTGAAAGTAGCTGTGTGCTTTTTTTGTTTGTTTAGGGAAAGGAGGAGTTTCTTAATTATTTCATATTGCTGATTAGGAAAATAAGACTAATTTGGTGTTATTTAGCGCTTTTTGAAAATTATGGAATAATTATTGATTTTATTGGATGTTTGTATGTGCAGGCTTTTTTTGGTGTATTTGACGGACATGGAGGTAATAAGGCAGCTGAATTTGCGTCGAAAAATATGGAGAAAAATGTAATGGATGAAGTGAGAAAAGAAAGTAGAGAGGGAATTGAAGAAGCGGTTAGGAAGGGGTATCTTGCAACGGATGCAGAGTTTTTAAAGGAGGAGAGTAGTGGTGGTGCATGTTGTGCAACAGCTTTGATACGAAATGGAGAGCTTGTTGTCTCAAATGCTGGTGATTGTCGCGTTGTGATGAGCCGAGGAGGAGTTGCTGAAGCACTCACGGTTGATCACCGACCTTCAAGAAAAGATGAAAAAGAAAGGATTGAAAATTTGGTAAGTGTTAAGTAAAAGAGGATGTATTATATTACATTGATTGGAAGTGGTCCGCAAGTTTTTGATTGTTTATGTAGTAGCTGATAGTATTCCTGTTATTTTCTTTATAGGGTGGATATGTCGATTTCTGCCGTGGAGTTTGGAGAATACAGGGGTCTCTTGCAGTGTCAAGAGGAATCGGAGACAGAAGTCTTAAACAATGGGTGATATCTGAACCTGAAACAACAGTATTAAGCATAAAGCCTAACTGTGAATTCTTAATCCTTGCTTCTGATGGACTTTGGGACAAGGTAGATTACTCGAATTGAAATTGTCAATTGTACATTTGTAGTATTTTGTGCGATTTTCTGAAGATATTTGAATGCTAAGTGAATTGTGCTGCATTGTTTCAGGTAAATAATCAAGAGGCAGTCGACGTAGTTCATGATGTCTGTGTTGGCAATGATAAACGTGACACAATTGCTGCATGTAGAAAACTTGCACAACTTTCAGCTACTAGAGGTTCGACTGACGATATCAGTGTCATGGTTATTCCATTACCTCATTTTTCCTTGCCAGTAAAATTTTAAAATTGGAGGCTGCATAGACCTAACCGGCAACTTTTGACTCAAATCAAATGAATAAGCTTGCAGAATAGATTTAGAAATTGGCCTAACAATACTTGTCATCAATTGATATCTCGCTCATTCTTGGGTTAATGCTAGTTGTTTTTTAACAGTAATGATGATGCCAATAATAAGCTCTTGCTTGAATTTGACCCCGCAACATGGGGGGATAGAATACTAATGTTCGATGAACGCATTTAGTTCATGTAAATTGCTTGCTGGATGGGTAGTTTGTGTGATTGATATAAGCCACCCCGTATGATTTACCTATGTAAACATAGACTTGAACAACTATGATAAGAATTACAGTTATTGTAGTTGATCTTTCATAGTCCGTCTACTGGTATTCTATACATGGTCTTTGATGTGCTACACTGGTCTTCACTCTCCTAGTCATGGAAACGAGGCAGACTTGGTGGACCATCTGTTGAATGTTTTATTCCATTTTGTTTAACGTGTATGACTAAAATTAAAATGTGTTTGAATGTGGAATGAGCCAAGGAACTATTCAGTAATCGCGGTGCTGCGGTGGTTAGACCGGGTAATTTTGGATACCGCTTACATGACACGAAAATACGAAAATTTAGTGTTTGTATTTTCATTTGTAGTACGTGACATGAAAACTAGGGTGCATGTCACAGTGGCACGGGCATGCCAAGATGGGCATGCCATGACGTCATTTAGCCAGACATGCCTTTTCATGATTCGGCATACCTTTTTACTAAATTTTTTAATTTTTTAATAATTATTTTAATATTAGAAATATCCAGAAATAACAAATATAATTTAAAATATTTACATCTATACTATACTATAATAACCGGAATAGAGTATAATTTGGTATGCCTTTTTTTGGTTGGTTTGGTTATTCCCATTTATGACCGTCAGATCTTTTTTATTAATTGATAAGGATCGTTCGATTCAATTCAAAAAAAATATACACTACTCAAACTCCCATGTTCGAACCCCGCCAACGACAAATATTTATATTATTATTTATACAATACTAAAACTCTCAAGTTCGAACCCAACGAACAACAATCATTTATATTATTATTTATACACTACCCAATATTCAGGTTCGAATCCTGGCAACAACAAATATTTATATTATTATTTATAAATATACTAATAAGGTAATGATCCAAATTTTTTTTATTATAATTTTAAATAATATAAAAATATTAATGAAGACCCGTGCATCGCACGGGTTGTAAAGCTAGTATATTTTAATATTTAAAAAGTTACTAATTTAAATGAGTATTATGATGGTATTTGGTTGTTACTGTCAACTAACTTTAATTTTATATTCAAATTCATTGTATATTAGTATAATAATTATTTATTAAATTTTATTATATTTAACTGATAAATGGCATGCCATTTGGGCATGCCTTTTTGCAAAAAGCATGCCTATAGGCATGCCTTCCGGGACTCTTGTGACAGGTACCCTAATGAAAACACACGAACACGAAAGTACACGACCGATATTTAGTGTAGGTTTTGCATTTTTCCTTCAATTACACGACACGACACGAGTATACGACATAAATAGATATTATAATTAAATACAAATATTTATAATCAATATATGTATATTTATAATAGATATATGTTTTTTAAAATAATTACTTAATTTTATAATATGTATATAAATGTGATCTAACTATATATTTTAATATATTTCATAAAAATTTTACTTGAAAATCTTATAATTTTATTTATTGACTTATTTATTTTAATTAATATTAATATTCAATTTTACAAGAAAAATATGATACGAATCGAAAGTACACGAACTCTAAACATGTCGATTTTGTGTTTGACTTTAAGTATATAGAACACGAAAATATACGACATTAAACGAATTCTCGGAATTAGTACTGGTGTATGCCTCTGGTTTCGTGCATTAGTCAGCTTTGGCAGCTGGCCTTTTTATTTGAGTTCTCATTGATATATACATTGGAGTTGTTTCCCAAATGCTACTTTAAAAAAAATGCTCGATTGCAAAATTATAAATACTTTCTTTGAGGGCCTAGACTATAAGCCTATATATATGTAAATCTCTATTTTTCCCGCTGATATTTGTTTGTATCTTGTTCGTTCACTTCCTTTAGATGATGAAGTGCGTATCTTTGTGTCAATATATCATTCATGTTTGTGATCACGGGTGAACAAAAATCCAGCATTCCCGCTAAAGCGACCCAGCCCCTTATTTAAATAAGACCCAAAAAACCGAGTCATTTGGAACCGAATTTTCTGTGGGTTCGTTTTTTATCAACCCAGACTGTTGGGTTGGATAACCAACCCGTGCATGTAATATATAAGTACAATCCATATTTAAATTAAGCCCAGTCCATCCCAGTCCACAAGTCCGGTCATTTATAGTCTCTTTATTTTTACCTAAATGATTTTTAGTTTACCTTTCTAGTAATGATTTAAAAATCTCTCTCATCTTGTTTATCTTTACAAATACTCCCTCGGTCCCACCCAATTGTTATCGTTTCTGAGAGAGTGTCTGACACATATTTTAAGATGAATATAAAGTATAGTTTTATAATTTTTTTAAAAAAATTTCGTTTTCTGAATAAAAATATAATGTTTAAACTTTATTCAGAAAAAGAATTTTTTTTTAAAAAGTGATCGACTATATTTTCTATTCATCTTAAAATGCGTGTCGGACACTATATTAGAAGCGATAACAATTGGGAGGGACGGAGGATGGAAGTAGTGAGAAATAATCTCATTACTTCTCGCTGCACTCTCATGACTTTTAAGAGTCAGAGTTTCCTCACAAAGATATGCTAAATCCCGACTCTCATCTAGCTCTCCTTTTTCCAGGTAAGGATCTTGTCTCACTTTATTTCTGTTTTTCTCTAAATCTTTTCCCTCGATCTCAGATGAAAGGTGTAACACCCCCAAATCCGGGGTCGGGGATTCGGGTTGTCACGAGTTCCATTTCCCTTATCAATACTTAATCTTAACAGTCAACCAACTACTGCGTACCGTGACCCCACAATATACACACACACCACAAGTTATAGTCTCAGAGATGAATAACAAAAATAACACAAGTCATTTTATTCCACAATTATAAACCATTACACCTTAAAAAGGGTTTCTGAATAATTTACATATTCTTTGCCATTATTACAATTCATAAATATACATAAGTCCGGTACATCAAAAGTTGAAAGCCTAGCCTATTGGTAGATCCTACCTCAGCTACAACGGCATCAACGCCTACAAGAAACTGGGGAACGTTTCCTATCCGCTCACGAATTGGGAGCTTGGTCATGTTCATCTTGTCTATCTGTTGTTGTGTGATGAAAGAAGAAAGCAAGGGTGAGCAACAAGCCTACCAAAATAATATGTATAATGATTAACAATATATGAGCATTCTCATAGCACTCATGAAAGTCTTGGTCAAGAAGAATTGGACCAAGTTTGACCTCTTAATGCGACCAAGTCACAAAATATTTAGTATATATGTATATATACTTTTCAAAATCTTTGAAATCCTCTGCCATGCATAATATACGCAGAGTTCCAGTTTATAACTATATAAAAATATCGTTGCAAGGTGATTTCATATATCTAACCTTGTCTCAACGTTTTTCTGAAAATCTTTGTCATGTATAAGATAATCATTAACCAAATATAAGTTGAAAATGTGAAGTTACGAGATACTCCAATATACTTATATCTTTTCCGAATACTACTTGAACTACCACCGTTCAAGGTATAATCCGTTTCAAAAGTTCATCACATAGATGAGACTACAAGATAAGATTTGAATAGATTCAATCCTTGAAATATCATTATAAATAATGAAGTTACGAGATACTTAATTAAGTCCTGATATATATATATATATATATACACCTATATATATATACATTTCATACACTCCTTGAATACCTCTGTTATGAAAATTATAAACAGAGTTGTAATATCCAATGAATTTGGAAAGGAGAAAACCTTGACATAAACCTGATATCTTGCTGATCAGGCAAATATACCAATAAGTAACCTTTTCTACTAGTAGATGGACGAATTCCCCACTGGTCATCACCCTGGCCGCAATTGGACCTTATGCTGGACTGCCACTCAGCCACTTACGCATTTGATCGACTCCCATCGAGCCACTTACACTTTCATGGACGCCCACTGAGCCAATGTTGCTTATGCCGACTCAATAGATGGACTTACTTCCCGAACGTTGGGTAAGTAATCAATTCATTCATCAAAACAACAACCTTGTTGTGAAATATAAATACACCACAGAGCCGGATCCCTCAGGTTTTGAGCGAGTATTTAAATCCCCTTTGAAAGGAAGATCTTAAATATAAAAATGAGTTTTGGGATCCGCTCTAACTTTAAAAATCATTTTGAAGACTCGAAAACACTTTTAAGAATGTTTGGAGTAAGGTTGATTTAATAAAATAAATTAGTCCCAATATATTAAAAAATATCTGAATATTATTATTTAAATAATATTTCCACAAGGATAATCTCTATATAAATAATTTGAAGTAGAAGTTTTAAAACTCATACTTGAAATGAATATTAAATAACCAAAGATATACTTATACGAAAGTACTATCTTTATTTGAATAATCGAAAATAAGTTTGATTATCGAAACATTATTCTTTAATAAAATAAAGAATATTATTTAGTAAATAATCGGAGTCATAAGTCCTCGAATGAATATTCAAAATAATATTCATTAAATAGAATAAACAGAGTCGTAAGTCCTCGAATGAATATTCAAAATAATATTCATTAAATAAAATAAACGGAGTCATAACTCCTCGAATGAATATTCAAAGTAATATTCATTAAATAAAATAAAGTTATCGAATAAACCTTATTCGATTAATAGTTTTAAAAACTATATCAATATATATAAATATATATATATTACACTCGGGAACATCGACTCCCGGTTTTAGAAAATATCCACCTTTGGGTCCCCTATACTAAGGGTATACGCAATTACTGCTTATCTCTAGCATAGGTATTATGCAACTATAAGTATTGGAATCAACATATAGATATCAAGATTATGAAACAGACATGCATATATACCATATCAGCATGCTCCAATATATCGCAAAATTTGCTAATAACAATCATGCACTTATCACAAGATAATGCATATACATATATTTACATCACAACATCAGTATAAAGGGTAGAAAACTTGCCTGAGCGACTGGGGGTGATAAAAGGCTTAGGACGAGTCTGGTAACCTATAAACAACATATAAGTTGGAATTAAACCAAAGTCGCTTATGAATCTATACTTTAACCAATTAGACCCTAATGTTCGCTTTTGCGCTTAACGATTCACTTAAGTCGCTCGAGTACCCTCGGCTCCATCATTTTTAATAAATTAACCATTAAGAGTTTTAAGGCGATTCTTTCGCGAGTACCCTATCAACTGCCTAATCCACTTTAAATAATTGTTTCATACCCCAATTAATCATTTAAGGTCCTTAACCAAGGTTTCAAAGTAAGGCGAGGGGTAATGGTTCGTTCGCGAAACGCCGTTACTTAAAACGGTCGTTTCTCCTAAACCGTACATCGGATTCAAGCGAACCACATATCAAAATGAAGCTCGTAACATGAACTATCTAATCATGGCAATGGTCAAAACGTAACAGTGAGTTCACGGGTCCTGATGTTAAGAACAAAAACAGTCTAAAGTAAATCGGGCATTACGACTGCTATGTTTACGCGATTACCAAAGTTTAAACTACTCCAATCAATCACAAATCAACCACAAATCAACCCATAACCACCAATACCACCAAACTTCATCCAAACCTTACTAACTCAGTCCATAACCTCATGATTTTTCCAACTTATTCAATCTCAAACAAGAGCTACTAACTATACTCAAGGTTCATCAACCAACAACCAAGATTTATAACCCAAAATCATTATAATTCCAACCAAACTCTAAACATACAAGAATCATGCTCTCATGAACTATAACAAACAAAACCAAACCTAATACTCAAAGTAAAGTTAGGGTTTGGAGGGGTTATACCTTCCTTGGAGAGTGGAGAATCACTTAGGAAGCCTTAAATAACCACTAACTATCTCTACTAAGCTTGGATCTTGAAGAAAACATAAGAAAACACAAAGTTAGTTTCTTGAAAATACTATTCACCAAGAAATTTGATGAATTGATCAGCTATGTTAAACATGGAATCTTGAGCTTAAACTTATGGCTCATCTAAGTTATGAATTATGGAAGCTAAAGAAACAAACCTCTTGATTTTTGAAGGTGTGTAGCTTGAGTTTTGAAAATTATCCTTTGCTTTTGATGGAAAAGCCGAGAGCAAGAATGAGGGGGGAGAAGAAATGCTTCTTGTTTGGTTGCTTTCCCTTTTTTGTTTTGTTAATTACCTTTTACCATGGTAAAAAATGAATGGCTTAAAATCAACCAACAATTCCTTCCCTTTAGGTCATGCTTATGTCATCCTCCTATATCATCTTTCCACACTTGTCCTCTTCTTGTTGGTGTGATGACATCATCATCACTAACCTCTTTGATTAGCTCCTAATTACTTGGCTAATGACCGCTGATCTGTTATACGGTTCGCTTAACTTTCGTTCTCGTTTATCGTTTGAGGGATCATACCCGGGATCTTATTACTTGGGTTTCCTTAACCTTTCTCAATACATTATATTCCTTTTATGATCCTCTCTTATACTCTTTGAATTTAAATCCTTTTTATCCTGTTACCTTATACTCAATTCTTTCGGTATCTGGTGGATTTTCGGGAAAAATCAAAGTGTTCGATCTTTACATACACTTATATACCATATAAAATACTAATAAGATCTCAGAATGACAATAAAAGTGTAACACCCCCAAATCCGGGGTCGGGGATCCAGGTTGTCAAGAGTTCCATTTCCCTTAATAACACCCAATCTTAATAAAAAATCAACTACTCTGTACTGTGACCCCATAATAAACACACACACCACAAGTTATAGTCTCAGAGATGAATATCCAAAAATAACACGAGTCATTTTATTCCAAAATTATATGCCATTACACCTTACAAGGGTTTCTGAATAAATTTACATTTTTTTTGCCATTATTACAATTGATAAAGATACATAAGTCTGGGACATCAAAAGTTGAAAGTCTATTCTATTGGTAGTTCCTACCTCAGCTACAGCGACATCAACGCCTATAGGAAACTGCGGAACGTTTCCTATCCGCTCGCGAATTGGGAGCTTGGTCCTGTTCATCTTGTCTCTCTGATGTTGTGTGATGAAAGAAGAAAGCAAGGGTGAGCAACAAGCCCACAGAAATAATATGTATAATAATTAACAATATATGAGCATTCTCATAGTACTCATGAAAGTCTTGGTCAAGAAGAAATGAACCAAGCTGATATCTTAACACGACCAAGTCGCAAAATATTCAGTATATATATACATATATACTTTTCATAATCTTTGAAATCCTCTGACATGTATAATATACACAGAGTTCCAGTTTATAACTGTATAAAAATATCGTTGCAAGGTGATCTCATATATCTAACCTTGTCTCAACGTTTTTCTGAAATTCTTTGACATGCACAAGATAATCATTTACTAGATATAAGTTTAAAAGATGAAATTACAAGATACTCCAATATACTTATATCTTTTCCGAATACTACTTGAACTACCACCGTTCAATGTATAAATAGTTCATCCCATAGATTAAGCTACAAGACAAAACTTGTATAGAATCAATCTTTAAAATATCATCAAAATAAAATGAAGTTACGAGATACTTCATTTGATGCAAACATCATTTTGAAAACTCAACCCTGCCAACACTCAACAATCGCCCAACCATAGCCTTTCTATCGAAGTGCTCTGGGTAGTGTTGCAGAAATATCCAATTAGATGATGAACTCATTACGGGAGTTTGCCGTGCCAGGAAGACCACTTACGATGATCAGTCGTAGTAGTACAACCCCACCATTTTCTACATGTAGAGGAGAACCTGTCGGATTTACTTGTCAACCGAACACTGGACTCCTAAGGAATGGACCGTCTTAGCGGAACTTCCAGGCCATTTAGGCCAATATAATTAGGCTGGGCCGGCGCCACTCGACCACTTACGCCACTCCTAGTTCAGATGAAATCCATGACTCTGAAACGTAAAGCTCGTCCCTACTTTCCCCAAGTAGAAACTTGTTGATACGGCTCCACCAAGAAGTCGTATCTATTTGGAAAGGAAAACTCACCGATATTTCCCAGGCGATGCCTGTTAATGGATTAACTTGTTCCAAGAATTTTACTTCCCGAGTATTGGGTAAGTAATCAAAAACTCTTTTATCAAAATAGCAACCTTGTTGCGAATATAAAACACACCACAGAGCCGGATCCCTCAGGTTTTGAGCGAATATTTAAATCCCCTTTGAAAGGAAGATCTTAAATATATAAAAAAATGAGTTTTGGGATCCGCTCTAACTTTTAAAATCATTTTGAAGACTTGCAAACATTTTTAAGAATGTTTGGAGTAATGCTGATTTAATGAAATAAATCAGTCCCAATTTATTAGAAAATATCTGAATATTATTATTTAAATAATATTCTCATAAAGAATAATCTTTATAAAAATAATTGAAGTAGAAGTTTTAAAACTTATACTTGCAATGTATATTAAATAACCAAAGATATACTTATACGAAAATACTATCTTTATTTGAATAATCAAAAGTGAGTTTGATTATCGACACATTATTCTTTAATAAAATTAAGAATAATAATTAGTAAATAATCGGAGTCATAAGTCCTCGAATGAATATTCAAATAATAATATTCATTAATAAAATAAACGGGGTCATAAGCCCTCGAATGAATATTCAAAATAATATTCAATAATAAAATAAACGGGGTCATAAGCCCTCGAATGAATATTCAAAATAATATTCAATAATAAAATAAACGGGGTCATAAGCCCTCGAATGAATATTCAAAATAATATTCAATAATAAAATAAACGGGGTCATAAGCCCTCGAATGAATATTCAAAATAATATTCATTAATAAAATAAAGTTATCGAATAAACCTTATTTGATTCATAGTTTTAAAAACTATTCATATATATATATATATATATAAATATATATTATACTCGGGAGCATCGACTCCCGGTTTTAGAAAATGTTCACCTCTGGGTCCCCTATACTAAGGGTATATGCAATTTACCGCTTATCTCTAGCATATGTATTATCAACTGAATCAACAGATATATGTGTCAAGATTACGAAACAGGCATGCATATATACCATATCACATGCTACAATATATCGCAATAATTTGCTAAATAACCATTATGCATCTATCACAAGATAATGCATGTACAAATGTATACATCACAACAACAGTATAACGGGTAGAAAACTTGCCTGAGTGCTCCCGGATAGACTTAAGCTTAGAGTGGGTCTGATAACCTATGAACAACAACATAAGTCGGAATTAAACCCCGGTCGCTTAAGAAACTAGACTTTAACCATTTAGAGTCCTAACGTTCGCTTTCGCGCTTAACGATTCACTTAAGTTGCTCGAGTACCCTCGGCTCCACCATTTTTAATAAATTAGCCATTAAGGGTTTTAAGGCGATTCTTTCGCGAGTACCTTACCAACTTCCTAATCCACTTTGCATAAATGTTTCATACCCCAATTAGTCATTTAAGGGCCTTAACCAAGGTTTCAAAGTAAGGCGAGGGGTAAAGGTTCGGTCGCGAAACGCCGTTACTTAAAATGGTCGTTTCTCCTAAACCGTACATCGGATTCAAACATACCACATATCAAAACGAAGCTCGTAACATGAACTATCTAATCATGGCAATGGTCAAAACCTAACAGTGAGTTCTCGGGTCCTGATGTTAAGAGCAAAAACAGTCTAAAGTAAATCGGACATTACGACGGCTATATTTACGCGATTTCCCAAATTTTTACCATTCCAAATCATATCAATCCAACTACCAATCAATAACAACTCAAGATACACATCAATGCTACTGATTTCAGTCATAATAAGCTCAAGGATCTCAATCCAATCATATATTATAACACCTCCAAATTCAACTAAACTACTTAACAATTAAAACTCGAATCATGCTTATCATTCAAATTACTACTCATCCATCCAAACCATCTCCAAACTTCAACATTCAAACTTATTACTAAAGGGTGTGAAGATTTATACCTTTATTGGAAGGTTTTAAGTTGCTAGGAAGCCTTATGGAGCCTCCTACAAGCTTGATATTTCCAAAGAAATCAAGAACACAAAGTTAGACTTTAAAGTTTCTAAAAGTCCGATTTAAATAACTGTAAAAATGAGGGTCTTACCATGCTTATTTGGACGAGACTTGTGAACAAGAGTTGTAGGCCATCTCAATTCCTTTCCAACGAGCTATAGAACACAACATTTGAGTGAGTATTGAAGGAGATATGGCAGTTTGAAGTTGCTGTGTTTATTTTGGCCGAGAGCTTCTTCTTGCAAAGTCAACTCTTCTCTTTTTGATTTATGTTATTTGCTTGGTTGATTCTTCTTTTTGTCTTGAAATTTGTTTTAACCTTTTTACCATGGTTAATTTTGTATGGCCCAAAATCACCCAACAAACAAAACTCCTTTGTCATGCTTATGCAAGCAAGCTTGTGTCATGTGATGACATCATCATCCACTACCTTTTTGATTAATCCCTTAATTACTTGGCTAATGACCGCTGATCTGTTATACGGTTCGCTTATCTTTTGTTTTCGTTCGTCGTTTGAGGGATCATATCCGAGATCTTATTACTTGGGTTCCCTTAAACCTTTCTCAATATTTTATATTCCTTTTATGTTCCTCTCTTATAATCCTTGAATTTAAATCCTTTTAATCATGTTATCTTATACTCAATTCTTTCGGTATCTGGTGGATTTTTGGGAAAAATCAAAGTGTTCGAATTTGGATTCTGAAGATCTTTACATACACTTATATACCATATAGAGTACTAATAAGATCTCAGAATAACAATAAAAGAACCCCTACAAAGTGTGGCATGAAAATTTTTCTTATTCAGCATAATCAGCAAAATCACTATTCATAAGGGTTTCAAAAATTCCAAAAATTGGGGTTATTACAAAAAGAACCTCTACAAAGTGTGGCATGAAAAATTTTCTTATTCAGCATAATCAGGAAAAACACTATTCATAAGGGTTTCAAAAATTCCAAAAATTAGGGTTATTACAGTTTCCCCTCCTTAAAAGGATTCCGTCCCGGAATCAGATAAAAATGAATAGGGATACTTTCTTAGCATTGCACTTTCTAACTCTCAAGTAAATTTTCCCACATTGTGGTTCTACCACCAACTCTGACTAGCTTGATAATCCCTTCTCCTAAGCACTTGTCCCTTTTCGATCTATAACCCTTCCTGGTTGCTCGATATAGGTTACGTCTGGTTACATGTCTATGCGCGCATATGCCCCTATTTGTCTGGCATCCGAATTACATTTCCTTAACATTGATACGTGGAACACGTTATGAACTTGCTACATGTTCGGGGGTAGGGCTAGCTCATATGCTAACTTCCCAATACGTCTTAATATATCCAAGGGTCCAACAATTCGTGGGCTTAGCTTTCCTTTCTTTTTGAACCTCATCCATCCTTTCTAAGGGAATACCTATAACAGCACTAGGTCCCCTACTTCCTATTCTTTGTCCTTTCGTGTCAAATCAACATACTTCTTATGTCCATCTTGGGCTACTACTTGCCGTCCTCTGATTAAATCTATTATATCCTTGGTCCTTTGGACTACTGCGGGTCCGAGCATCTTGCGCTCTACAACTTCATCCTAACATAAGGGAGATCGACATTGTCTTCCCTCAAGGATCTCATAAGGCGATACCTCGATACTGACATACGATCGATTAGCGTAAGAAAACTCAATTCGCGTTAAGTGATCATTCCAAATTTCTTTCAAGTCTATTGTACAGACTCTCATTATCTCATCTAGATCTACAGCTTTTGCTTCTCAATACCCACTCTTTTCCAGTTCGTAATCGTTACTATCTTCCGTACCAAATTTTATACTGATCACACTTTTGCTCATTAGCGTTCTATAACCTTTTAATAAATGCATAAACCTTAGTGTCACGAATGCGTTTCCATTCCGAATACCACCATACTTTTACTACTCCTTTTTCAGCTGCTTCTATTTCCCAAAGTTTGATCAATCATATAGAAGTAAAGGAATTTATTGAGAGATCACTATGATCATGAACACTTGTTCTATTGCATAGTTAGTACAGAAGGTGGCCAACCATAGTACTCGACAAGCAATTAAACAATATGTGGTATCCTACTAGGATTCTATCACACAGATAGATAGTCATTCGGCAATACCTCCCCTTCTGGAAGGGTTGTTCTTCTCAGCTTATACAAAATAAAAAGGAGAGAAAAGAATGAATTGAAGAGAATTGTATATATATATATATATATATATATTATACTGCCACAAAATATCTGGCTAGGAATCTACCTGTAAACTATAGAGGTTTATCATAGGAGAACAAAACATATACGTATATATATCAACATCAGGTATTATAGCATCGTATTTCACATGCTTAAATATTTTTGCTATTCCGTCCATTATTCTATGGACCCATGCTCTTCCTCGAGCTTATACACAATCACCTTTGAAACTCCCTCGACAACGAAAATCGAATCTGGGATCTCATTCTAGACATCATCGTTACTAGAATTCTATGCTTGCACCGCAACCTTCCTCGTATAGTAATACGACTCTCTATTGATAAGAAGGAATAAGTATTCAATAGGTAGATAATCGACTTAATTAGTCTATCAATGATAACTTATACATCACCACAACCCGATTAGTGGTACCCAATCTCCTACACTACAACTTTCACGGTTGTAATTGACTCATTATTCAAAGAATCGTTGATGCATTTCTATAGTCCACCACAGACCTACTGTAGTCATTCATTTTCTATGAAATCTTAATAGCTAACCATACGGAGTCTATACATGCCGTATCGAATTCTTCTAAGGAGGCAACATAATCACCATTCCATGATTCAGGAAGAACACTCCTGAACTTGGCGTATATATGACATGAAGCAGATAAAAGCAACGATAGCAGGTTAATACCATTCTTAATCATATGCCTTCAATAGAAGACTTAACTCAAAGGTTCGTTTAGTCCTTCTTGAAACATGGTCCTGGCCTATCTCAAGATAGTACCTTCTAAGATAGATAGCCCGCTCATGGCGATTACACGAATTAAACCTTTACCAAACTACTATTATGGTTGGGTATTGCACAGTCATCAGAAGGAATGTCAATATTCCAAACCATAATACAACCTTCACAGCTTTAACCATCATCACTGTATTCCTCTGGCACGAGCGCCGATAATTGTCTTCTTACACTTAAAGTGTCGGCCACCTCTTTGGCCTTTCCTGATTGTAATACTTCCTTACAATCAATGTCATTTTAACCACCTTCACTAAATTTTCTACTTCATTTCAAATCACTGCTTATGTGAAAATGCTTTTCTTAAGTCCTTGTGATAAAAAAATCACCATCTTTCCATAAGTCACTGCCTTAGTCTTTAAATGTGAACATTATCACGGCTAACTCTCGATCATACTTAGGACGTCTTTTATCTTGGGTCCTTCTTGCTTTAACAATTCTGACCCCATTGGTTCAATCTATACTTCTCATGGTTTAACACGTGCCCTACTTGGCATTATTATAATTATGTCATATTTTCTTTATCAAGATTTCTATTATTCAAAACTTTGAACATTACCTTTCTCCTTGTAAGACCTCTAAGGTTATCCTTGAATCATTCCTCCTATATTCCCTAGATACAGGGCATATCAAAATACCATTTACTATTACTAGAACCATTGTCTATGTACTTCTGAAAAATTTCTCTACTGATCTTTAAAGGTTGTTTTTACCTTAATCCTTTCCAATTCATAATGTCAAAACTCATGTTGTCCCTATTAAGGGCGAAATGCCAACCCTTATACATTCCCCTAGGGTTCATCTCAAGTTATTGAGGTTATGTCCTTAATTCCACCTTTAAAAAGGTACTTGCATCCTTACATGGATAAATCAAGTCATATATCCCTGATAAGGGTATCTTATTCAATCATTCCCATCTCGATAATATATGCATAATTTCACAATAACATCTGTATTCAAAATGAGGTCTATCAATATGGCCTTCAAAAGATAACAACGGTTATCTATTTTTCTTGCCTGATTCAGTTATGATAACATGGATGTTATAGAAGATATTGGTCACGTTCAACGTGAACTTCTTTTTACTAAATCCTCATTTACTTTTGTTGTTTATCTCAACGGTCATCTCAATGTTGAGATATCTTCTATACTTGGTGTCTCCCTTTTTGGGTATCAATTCACATGCGTTACTTACACTTCACATTCTTGAAGGTCATTTCCTTCATCCAATTTTCCTAATTTCTTACTTTCTTGTCTCCTCAGTCCATCCGTGTTTCCTTATTAATCAATCGATCAGTCTCAAATTTTCATCGAATACTGTCAACTTCAAGGGAATTAACTATACGTATCGCTTACGCCTTCAAACCTTGAATTTATCTCATGATCAGTCACCATCGCGCTGATGATGACACACTTCTCTATATTTATTGCAAGGGTTTCTTAGGGTTTCCCATAACTAACTCCCTTATCACTTCTCAACTCTATTTCCTTTATATCCCTTTATATTCCTTCCATTTTCAGTCTTTTATTTTCGTTTCTATTACAACCATTACATGAACCATCACAACATAAGCATTGATTTCAAATATCCCGTCATTCTGGATTCGTGTCCTCAGAACGAATCTTGACAAATTTTACAACTTAGATTCATAATTCATCATACTGGTCCGCTTTTGTTCTGGCTCTAAAGCTTTTACACTACCTCCATAACCTTGGGAAGTACTTTCCCGAAAATAATTGACTGAACTTTAATCCGTTTATTATAACCTCTGGCTCCGTTTCTTGGCCTTTCACCAGCGGGTGGCCTCTATCTTAGGAGGGTAAGTGACAAAAATAGTCTTTTGTGATTCGTCAATCATTTAGAATCTCAAATGATTCCTGTATTTTCTTTAGCCAGGCTCTTGCCTCGACTGGGTCAGCTATTTCCTTGGAACTCTGAGAGCGTAGCGACTTAAAGGTCATGAAAGAATTTCCTACCGCATTGTTTCCTCAAGGTGGTGGTTAGGAATAAAAGTATAAGTTCTGTTTAGACAGGTCCATGAATTTCCGTATAGGAGTACCGTCTCGGGTCTCCTTATCTTGCTCGACTTCTGTTTTCTCAGTATAAAATGTTTCATCCTTCTCCCATAATCAGGGTTATCTTATACGTTAAAATCCTTGTTTTTCATTTTATAATATTATGGGTTCTTTCTTTCTTGATGGCGACCTCCCTTACTATCACATTCAGGGTTTTCCCTAAATCTTATTCCTAGAACTATAGCTTTCATCTAAGATCTCGTCCTTAAGCCCTTGAACGTTTGAAACCCAAATTCTGTAGGAATACCTCATTATTCCCTTATCATCTTTCTCAGTATTAATCTCTTCTCCAGTCATTGGCTTTCTGCCTTCATTCATCATTTTTTCTTGGCACCATATGATCTTTTCCAATAATTCGGGCTGCATTATAATCTCAAACAACTTTTCAGTACCGGCTCCAGTTACCTTCACTCGTATTTCCATTTTTTCAAAATCTCTTATTAACTCTCCCAAAGACATTTTTATCTTGAGTCTCTCTTTTATACTAAGGGCATTAGCCACCATTTTGGCTTTCCCTGGATGATAAAGAATCTCTTAATCGTAATCCTTGATTAGCTCTAACCACCTCCTCTGGCGCGTGTTGAGCTCTTTCTGCGTGAAAATATACTAGAGAACCTACGGCTTATGTAAATCTCGCACTTCTCTCCATACAAGTAGTGCCTCAAATCTTTAGGGCAAACTATTGCCACGAGTCCAAGCTCATGGGTGGGGATATCGAATTTTATATTCCCTTAATTATCTTGATGCGTACGCGATTACCTTGTCGTGTTGTATAAGAAGAACCCTAATTCCTTATGCGAAGCATCACTACACATCAAAAAATCTCCTTTTCCATCCGGCAACGCCATTATAGGGGTCGTCACCAATCTTTGCTTCAGTTCTTAAAAGCTGTTCTCGAATTTCCCTGTCCATTCGAACTTCTCAGTTTTACGAGTAGCCGCGTTAAAGGGGCTACTATCTTTACAAACTTGAACGAACCTCCGGTAGTGACCTGCCAATCCTACCTCTGATAGTTTCCCTAACCATGGTTATCAATTCATCAGTGGTCCTTTATTCATTCTTGTCAAAATCCTCCACGGGATCCTACTCAGCAACAATCCCTTCTATGACAACATCCTCAACCGCTACATCCTCAATATGAACATCATTCGGTCTCTCGTTAGGACGTTCTATAGGATCCACAATCTGATCTCCAATAAGTAATAAAACATCATCGCGTTGTTGCTCCTCAACCTCAGGGTTCAGAGTCCCGCTACCATATACGATAACGAACTACGCTTCTATCACGATATTTATAAGGGTTCCCATAAGGGTTTTAACTGTCAGTACTACGTTAGGTAGCCCGACTATGAACTTGGAAAGAGTTCTTATTATTTAGTGAACTTATTATCTTAACGCCACATCATTTCTGAGGTTTATAACGCTTAGCTCTGATACCATTTCTGTAACACCCCCAAATTTGGGATCGGGGATTCGGGTTGTCACGAGTTCCATTTCCCTTATCAATACTTAATCTTAACAGTCAACCAACTACTGCGTACTGTGACCCCACAATATACACACACCACAAGTTATAGTCTCAGAGATGAATACCAAAAATAACACAAGTCATTTTATTCCACAATTATAAACCATTACACCTTAAAAAGGGTTTCTGAATAATTTACATATTCTTTGCCATTATTACAATTCATAAATATACATATGTCTGGTACATCAAAAGTTGAAAGCCTAGCCTATTGGTAGATCCTACCTCAGCTACAACGGCATCAACGCCTACAAGAAACTGGGGAACGTTTCCTATCCGCTCCCGAGCCACTTACACTTTGATGGACGCCCACTGAGACCATGTTGCTTATGCCGACTCAATAGATGGACTTACTTCCCGAACGTTGGGTAAGTAATCAATTCATTCATCAAAACAGCAACCTTGTTGTGAAATATAAATACACCACAGAGCCGGATCCCTCAGGTTTTGAGCGAGTATTTAAATCCCCTTTGAAAGGAAGATCTTAAATATAAAAATGAGTTTTGGGATCCGCTCTAACTTTAAAAATTATTTTGAAGACTCGAAAACACTTTTAAGAATGTTTGGAGTAAGGTTGATTTAATAAAATAAATCAGTCCCAATATATTAGAAAATATCTGAATATTATTATTTAAATAATATTCCCACAAGGATAATCTCTATATAAATAATTTGAAGTAGAAGTTTTAAAACTCATACTTGAAATGAATATTAAATAACCAAAGATATACTTATACGAAAGTACTATCTTTATTTGAATAATCGAAAATAAGTTTGATTATCGAAACATTATTCTTTAATAAAATAAAGAATATTATTTAGTAAATAATCGGAGTCATAAGTCCTCGAATGAATATTCAAAATAATATTCATTAAATATAATAAACAGAGTCGTAAGTCCTCGAATGAATATTCAAAATAATATTCATTAAATAAAATAAACGAAGTCTTAAGTCCTCGAATGAATATTCAAAGTAATATACATTAAATAAAATAAAGTTATCGAATAAACCTTATTCGATTAATAGTTTTGAAAATTATATCAATATATATCAATATATATATATATATTACACTCAGGAACATCGACTCCCGGTTTTAGAAAATATCCACCTTTGGGTCCCCTATACTAAGGGTATACGCAACTACTGCTTATCTCTAGCATAGGTATTATGCAACTATAAGCATTGGAATCAACAGATAGATATCAAGATTATGAAACAGACATGCATATATACCATATCAGCATGCTCCAATATATCACAAAATTTGCTAATAACAATCATGCAGTTATCACAAGATAATGCATATACATATATTTACATCACAACATCAGTATAACGGGTAGAAAACTTGCCTGAGCGACTGGGGGTGATAAAAGGCTTAGGACGATTCTGGTAACCTATAAACAACATATAAGTTGGAATTAAACCAAAGTCGCTTATGAATCTATACTTTAACCAATTAGACCTTAACGTTCGCTTTTGCGCTTAACGATTCACTTAAGTCGCTCGAGTACCCTCGGCTCCATCATTTTTAATAAATTAACCATTAAGAGTTTTAAGGCGATTCTTTCGCGAGTACCCTACCAACTGCCAAATCCACTTTACATAATTGTTTCATACCCCAATTCATCATTTAAGGTCCTTAACCAAGGTTTCAAAGTAAGGAGAGGGGTAATGGTTCGTTCGCGAAACGCCGTTACTTAAAACGGTCGTTTCTCCTAAACCGTACATCGGATTCAAGCGAACCACATATCAAAACGAAGCTCGTAACATGAACTATCTAATAATGGCAATGGTCAAAACCTAACAGTGAGTTCACGGGTCCTGATGTTAAGAACAAAAACAGTCTAAAGTAAATCGGGCATTACGACGGCTATGTTTACGCGATTACCAAAGTTTAAACTACTCCAATCAACCACAAATCAACCACAAATCAACCCATAACCACCAATACCACCAAACTTCATCCAAACCTTACTAACTCAGTCCATAACCTCATGATTTTTCCAACTAATTCACTCTCAAACAAGAGCTACTAACTATACTCAAGGTTCATCAACCAACAACCAAGATTTATAACCCAAAATTATTATAATTCCAACCAAACTCTAAACATACAAGAATCATGCTCTAATGAACTATAACAAACAAAACCAAACCTAATACTCAAAGTAAAGTTAGGGTTTGGAGGGATTATACCTTCCTTGGAGAGTGGAGAATCACTTAGGAAGCCTTAAATAACCACTAACTATCTCTACTAAGCTTGGATCTTGAAGAAAACATAAGAAAACACAAAGTTAGTTTCTCGAAAACACTATTCACCAAGAACTTTGATGAATTGATCAGCTATGTTAAACATGGAATCTTGAGCTTAAACTTATGGCTCATCTAAGTTATGAATTATGGAAGCTAAAGAAACAAACCTCTTGATTTTTGAAGGTGTGTAGCTTGAGTTTTGAAAATTATCCTTTGCTTTTGATGGAAAAGCCGAGAGCAAGAATGAGGGGGGAGAAGAAATGCTTCTTGTTTGGTTGCTTTCCCTTTTTTGTTTTGTTAATTACCTTTTACCATGGTAAAAAATGAATGGCTTAAAATCAACCAACAATTCCTTCCCTTTAGGTCATGCTTATGTCATCCTCCTATGTCATCTTCCCACACTTGTCCTCTTCTTGTTGGTGTGATGACATCATCATCACTAACCTCTTTGATTAGCTCCTAATTACTTGGCTAATGACCGCTGATCTGTTATACGGTTCGCTTAACTTTCGTTCTCGTTTATCGTTTGAGGGATCATACCCGGAATCTTATTACTTGGGTTTCCTTAACCCTTCTCAATACATTATATTCCTTTTATGATCCTCTCTTATACTCCTTGAATTTAAATCCTTTTTATCCTGTTACCTTATACTCAATTCTTTCGATATCTGGTGGATTTTCGGGAAAAATCAAAGTGTTCGAATTTGGATTCTGACGATCTTTACATACACTTATATACCATATAAAGTACTAATAAGATCTCAGAATGACAATAAAAGAACCTCTACAAAGTGTGGCATGGAAAGTTTTCTTATTCAGCATAATCAGGAAAAACACTATTCATAAGGGTTTCAAAAATTCGAAAAATTGGGGTTATTACAAAAGGTTCAGAAAAAAATTTCCTGCATAAATAAAAGGTGGCTGAGAAGAGATGTCTGTGGTCACATGATTAGGGGTACCCTCTTTTGGTGGACTAGACATGATCATTCTACCAGGATTTAAATGAACAGTAAATGTTGACAAGACACTATCGGGCTTAAATTAAAGGCTGATAACGAAGAGTCAGTGTTTATACCTATGTGATTGAAGGATCAGCTTCATGTAGAGGTAGGGCATTCAATGGGGGAACCGAAAGAACTTCAATGGATGTTGGTGTAGGATGTACCATTCCTTCAGTATCTAGTGCCAAGATCACTGCATCAAGAGTTAAGCCCATACTATCACTTTGAGATAGTGGTTCTTATGTGGATGGAGATTTTGAAGCTTATAGATCACTGTGAGATCTAGGTTCTTGTGGACTTCTCTCCTCAAATGCAGAATCAGATTCCTGTACTTGGCCAAGATGCATACCATCTATCTTTTTAGCAGAACGAGACTCAACAGTCTTGCAGAAAGCTTTAACCTTGGAGACTTCATCTGTGAGCTTGATTGTGGCAGCATCATGCCATTCTTGGATAGATTAGCTAGCAAGGGGTGCAAGATCTACTATGTCTGCTACATCACTTAGAGGTGTAGGTTGTTGTGGGACTGGATAAGTTATAGATGTTGCATCCCTTTGAGTTGCATGTTCTTGTGTGCTTGATCCCTGGAAATTACCTTGTTTGTTCAGCCTCTTTGCTATCCCCTTCACTTGCTCATGAGTAACCTCCCTTACTCTTCTTTTTAGCTGAACATGAATATCAGATATTGTTACTGGAGCGTCACTGTTTGTGTCATCCTTATGACTCTTTGGCTTTTGTGAGGTAAAACCATCATGTCCTTCATCAGTTATTTCCCTTTTCAGCTTCAATTTTGGTTGAGCAAGGTAATATTTAACCAACTTCTTTTTCCTTGGTCTAGGGCTTGAAGTATCAGCAGTTCCAACATCAATATTTGTTGTGCCATGTGCAGTTAGTAGAACAACTGGAGTTTAAGCAGAATTAATATTTATTTTCTGAAACTTTGATGATAAGAGAGCAGTGTCCTCATCATCAGATTCTGACACAGCTAGCAGAAGCTTTCTATTGACAAATTCTGAAGGTTGAGAAGAATGAGAAGCTTGTACTTAGATCCACCCTTTACTACATCAATTTTTGTGGATGGTGGGTTCGGAGAAGCCCTAAGTCCTGATGCTTGAGGAGCACCAGACTTTGCTAACTTATTTATTTTTACAACAGATGCCTTTTGGGAGACACCTGAGGTGGCTTGTGTTTGTGATTGTGTGGTAGTGCTGAGGTTAGCTACATGGTGGTTCCCATCAGTTATTGCCTATAGCTTAGCACTTTGTAGATTTTGTAGACTATAAGTCTCAGGCATCCTTGCAATGAGCAAGTTCCTTTAAGCTTGTGGTAAGCTAAGAGCAGATAAATCATTTATTTCTTTATCCTTGTTAATGAGATTAGAGAATGCTCTTTTAGTCTATTTAAAAACCGATATGATCTTATTAGCAAGAATAGAGACATTAGGAAAATAAAATTTAAAAATAAGCTAACAAAATCTAGCATAATATACAGTGTTAGGATCAACTTTTATTCTGTTAGGTCACACAACACTGTAGAAGGGGGTTGAATACAGTGTTACTACAATCAAATCGATCTTGAACACAAGTAACAGTAAACAGATATATTCAATATAATAAACTCTGTTACAATGAAACTGTTATCTCTCAGTGATGAATAAATATCACTAAGAGCTGCTAGATTACAATGTATAATCTTCTCGATAATGATAACACATCTAGTGTAAACCCGAAGTCTGTGTTTATATAGTACACATTTACAAGATAACTTCTAATTGATATGGAATATAATTTTGTCTCCTAAAATATATCAATCAGATATCTTCTACAAGTCTTCCAGTCTTCTAACTCTTTCCATGCATATCTTCTTTTGTTTTAGTATCGATCTTCTACTGTAAATCAGCTTCCTTCCTTAACTGTAAGTCCTCTCGCACTTAAGTTCTGATATGACCTTAAGTTCTGATATGAAGTTCTGACTTCCAGTAAATCCTGATTCCAGTAAGTCCTGATTTGTCCTGTTGTTAAGTTCTAAAAACTAAACACAAATCATATTAGACATGACATCTCAAATATATACAAAAATCTCCCCCAACTTGTAAATTATGCAAAATATACAAGTTAATAGATTTGATGATGTCAAAAATATTTAAGTACAAATGCAATAATAGTTTAACTAGATAACTAACTACAACTTACAGTCCTTGTAGCTTTTACCAATCTCACTGAGTCAATTTGAATCCATAATGATTCTTGACAAAGTGTGATATCAGATTTTCTTCTTTAATCCTCAGGACTCGAGAGAGTGTAGTCTTAACTTGCTTCATCTCTTCATTCTGACTTCCAATCTGGTAGATTGCAGTCCTTAAAACAGAGATATGGTTTCTTTCTAAACCATCATTCAGTCTTATTACCCTAGGATGAGAAGAATCTTAATTATAGCACATACATTTCTCCTTCAGTATCTCTTCAAGCTTAGCAGAATTCTTCTTCATTGGAATTTCACTTCCATCATCTTCAACAATATTATGAACGAATTCTGTAACTCTTGAACCAGAAATTCTTGCTTTATCTCTGATGGTCTTTAATATGAACTTTGACCATCTCCTGGTAATATCAGACTTTACCTCTAAAAGGTAATGAAAGAATTGAAGTTCCTTAAGTGATTTGTTCAGCACATTTGATTCTGTCATTTGATATGTCCTTCCATCTTCAAGAAATAGAATCAGATTTTCCTTAACATTGTGTTTGTTATGAGCATCCATTACCACTTGAACATAAATAACCTTATCAAGATGTTTCTGTGTAACATCTTCAAGCGGTCTGTCAGTCAATAAAAATGGATCTCTAGTAACAACTTTAAATCTTTGCTTCATCAGAACCTAGTCTAGCCCTGTCTCTTGGTTCTCTAGCATTTAACCCAATAATCATGAAAGTAGACAACAATAGGCTTTGCTTTAGATATGGTTTAACATTTTTCCACATAAGTTTCTTTTTATCAGCTACTTCCATTTTGTCTAAATCAACTTGAGCACTGTCAGAGATTGACTTTGATGACTTTATCAGAACTTGCTGTTTCAGTTATAGCTTGCTATTCATAACTCTGAACAACTTGAGCCTTGTCAGAGGTTGTCTTTGATTCTTCAGAAATCTTCTTTCTTTTCAGAGTTTGAACATCTTTATCTTCAGTAATATTATCATCAATAACTTGAACAATTTTGCACACTGGCTTTATCAGAATTTGAGGAATTTTCATCTCCAGTGGCTTGGTTGGTTCATCAACTTTTCCTTTCCCTTTGTCTTTGGGATCAATCTCAGATTGTGATCTAGTCTTGGCTTTAGATGCCTTAGTTTGTGACTTCTCCTTGATCACAATGCCTTTTTCCTTAGGCCTTGGAGGTTTCTTTGCAACAGAAGCTTTTGGCTTTAGATTTTTCTTTTCAGCTTTAAATCTAGCTTCTTCCTCCTTGAGATTTTCTAAATCCATTCCTGGATTATGCTTTAGAAATAATCTTCTAGCAATTTCCTCATCAAGTGTCTGAATCTTGGGATCCTTGTAGTAGACAGTAGTCTGCTTTCCCTTGAACTTCAAAGTTTGCATGAACTTTTGAGAATCTTGACTTCCACCTTGTATTAGAACATCAGGCGTTGTCAGACTTTGCTCATCAGAACTTGATATCAGATTTTCAGTTTCAGTACTTGCTATTAGATTTTGACTTTGAGCAGCTTCAGAACTTGTCTTCTTTTGAGTAGAATATTTGCTTGCATCAGTACTAAGTTTCCTTGAAGAAACCTTGTTGCTCTGCCCTTTACTTTAAACTTGACCTCCACCCTTGCTAGGGTTTCCCTGGTCATCAGCTCCATCATCTTTCTTCTTCAGTAATTGATCATTTGAGCATTTAGACTTAACTATCTTCTCTCCCTTTTTGACATCATCTGATAGTAGGAGTGAGAGAAGAAGTTCTACTGAAGATTGAATATCAGTCAATTGAGCCTGTTGAGAAGCTTGATTTGCCAGAACCTCAGAAATTTGGGCATGTTGCTTCTCTTGAGTTTTCTCAATTGCTTCTACTTTTTCAGAAATAGGTCTGATAAACCTCTTTTTGTCAAGCTTGGTCTCCATTTCTAGCTTATCAGCTTTTTCTAGAAGCTTATCAACCTTTTCTTGAGTTTCACAGTGTAGACCTTGAAGATTCTTGGTAGATAGAGCAGTGATCTTGAGCTGTGTCTTGACATTAGAATTGATCACAAGCTCATCAGCTTTAGCAATGTGCTCTGTCAGAACTTTAGAGCTTGGAATGAAATCAGTTTCATTCCACTTCTTGGTCCACTCTACACCTCTGTGAGTATCCTCCCAACGAACATGTGTAGCTTGCTTTACAAACTTCTTAACCAATGCTTCCTTTCCCAGAATGGGAGCTGGAGTACCAACGGAAACACTGTCTTCAGAACATGAAGAAGATTCATTATGTTCTGACAGCACTACAGTGTGTGATGCAACTGGAGATTCAGCAACAACTTCATGCTCAGAATTTATCTCCAGATTTGGTGTAGATGGTATCTCAGCATCAACATCTAAGATAGGATAATGAGTTGGAGATTGCTGAGTTTCTGTTGGTGGAGCTTCCAGATAAAGAACATTGGGTATATTCAGATTATGAATATCTATTTCAGAATTTATAGCTTGTTCTTCAGCATTATCTGTAGCTTCAATAGGAGAGACAGGAGGTTTTACCACTATATCAGTAACAGTATCTTGGTTTTGAGATGTAGGTGGCAGAGATTCAATGATAATTGGCTCTTTTGAGATCAAAGATGCCTGATCTCCTTTCTCAGCTTCAGTTGTATCCTCAGATGTAGGCTTAACATTATACCTCTTTACCCTCATTTTCTTCAATCTCCTTGCCAATGAAGGAGTTGCTTTAGCAGCATAATTTACTGATCTATTTCTCTTCAAAGTATCAGAACTTTGACCTGCAGTTTCTTTCTGAGAAGTAACATTCTCAGCTTCAATTGTCACAGGTTCTGATGCATGAACCTGTGCTTCCTCTTCACTATTAGATTCATCCCTGAGAATTATTTTTCTTCTCTTTTGTGGAGGCTGAGGAACAGACTTTGTCCTTTTTAGCCTAGAAGGTGAAGGTCTGATAGTGTGTGCTAATGGTTGAGGTTGAGATGTTTGTGTTGGTTTGAAATATGTCCTGATGGTAGGTTGTGGTTGTGGTTGAGAAGTAGTTGGAGGTTCTGATGGTTGAGGTTCAGATGGTTGAACATCAGGATATAGTGCAGTGTATATAACTGAATCATAGTTTATTAAGGCTTGTTTGACAGAAATGGGAATTTGGAGGGGTCTCAACATAGCCTTCTTATTATCGGTAGATAATAAGTCATTAAAATTTCTTTTAGCTAGTCTGAATGGTGAAATGGACTCACTAGCTAATTTGGGCGTATCAGAACAACAAAAACTATAAATAAGCTGACAGAATCTAGCAAAGTAAACTGTATTCCTATCTTCTATCATCCTATCCCCAATAAAGCCTAAAATAGCACTTGCATAATCAAAATCAGTTAGATTAATGAGAGCATACCCGATTTATTGACTGAGAATTGGGATTGCATCAAAATTAGAACATTTGTTTGCAAAAGCCTTTGTGATGCAGTCAAAGAAGAAACTCCATTCCCTCCTTATGTTGGATCTCTTCAATTGACCCAACTTTGCTAATGTCTTTTCATACCCCAGACTGGCCATTAGCTATTGAAGAACTGGCTCCTCAACAGTTGTATAAGTGCAGTTCTCAGGCAACTGAAGTGCTTGGCGTACTGTTGCCACAGTCACTACATGCTCATCCTCCCCTGTTGAAAAGATGATACTTGAGGACCTATGAGCACCACCATCATCATATGCGCCACTTCGCCAAAACTCCAGCACTTGAGCTCCAGAGATTATTTTAGGTTGGGTCAAAGCATACCCAATATCGGAGTTGTTACCACAGTATCAATGACATCAGAACTCAACCCGACAGAACTTACAGTATCAGGATTTAAGTCATCAGAATTTAAATCTTCATTTTCAAATCTCAGCTGATCATGATCATTAAAATCTTCAAGTCCAGTAACCTTCTTATCATCAAAAGATACATTGATAGATTCCATGACAACCCTTGTTCTTAAATTGTAGACTCTGAAGGCTTTTGTGGAAAGTGGATATCCAACAAAAATTCCTTCATCAGCTTTTAGATCAAATTTTGACAGTTGTTCAGGACCGGTCTTAAGAATAAAACACTTACATCCAAATACATAAAAATATTTCAGATTTGGCTTCTTTTTCTTCACCATCTCATATGGTGTTTTTCCATGCTTGTTTATGAGTGTAGCATTCTGTATAAAATAAGCAGTCTGCATAACTTCAACCCAAAAGTAGGTTGGTAGCTTTGCTTCATCAAGCATAGTTCATGCAACTTCAATGATAGTCCTGTTCTTTCTTTCTACAACTCCATTTTGCTGTGGAGTTCCAGGTGCAGAAAATTCCTGTTTGATTCCTTGCTCTTTGCAGAACTCTTCCATGATTGAATTCTTGAACTCAGTGCCATTATCACTTCATATAATTTTAACAGAATCTTTGACCAACTTATCCAGCTGTCTGACATGATCAGTTAGAGTAGATGCAGTTTCATTCTTCTTGTGCAAGAAGTACACCCAAGTGTACCTTGTGAACTCATCCACTATAACCATAACATATTTCTTCTTTGCAATAGACATGACATTGACTGAACCAAATAGATCAAGAATTGAGGATTCAGTTTTGCTCTTGAAAGAAGAATTTCTTTGTTTTGCCTTTTGACATGAATCACAAAGGCCATCAGGAGCAAATACTGATTTTGGCAATCCTCTCACAAGATCTTTCTTTACAAGCTCATTTATGTTACTGATTTGCAGAAATATTGTGTTAGGTCACACAACACTGTAGAAGGGGGTTAAATACAGTATATAATACAATCAAATCGATTTCGAACACAAGTAACAGTAAACAGATATTCGATATAATAAACTCTGTTACAATGAAACTGTTCTCTCTCAGTGATGAACAAATATCATGAGAGCTGCTAAGTTACAATGTATGATCTTCTCGATAATGATAACATATATAGTGTAAACCTATGTCTGTGTTTATATAGTACAGAGTTACAAAATAACTTCTAATTGATATGGAATATAATTCTGTCTCCTAAAATATATCAATCAGATATCTTATACAATTCTTTAAGTCCTCTAACTCTTTCCATGCATATCTTCTTTTGTATTAGTCTCGATCTTCTTTCCTGTAAATTAGCCTCCTTCCTTAACTGTTAGTCCTCTCGTACTTAAGTTCTGATATCCATCTTCTGATATTTATCTTCGGATATTTATCTTCTGATAATCTAAGTCCTGATATCCTTAAGTTCTGACTCCAAGTAAGTACTGATTCCAGTAAGTACTGATATTTCCTATTTGTTAAAATCTGAAAACTAAACATAAAACATATTAGACATGACATCTCAAATATATCTAACAATCTCCCCCAACTTGTAAATTGTGCAAAAATATACAAGTTAATAGAGTTGATGATGTCAAAAACATTTAAGTTCAAATACAATAAGAGTTTAATAAGACTATTAACTACAACTTACAGTCCTTGTAGATTTACCAACTTCACTGGATCAATCTGAATCCATAATGATTCTTAACAAAATTTCTTACCAGTTTGTCTTCATCTTTCCTCAGAAATTCAACTAACTGTGCTTTGACCTGCATCAGTTCTTCATCTTTACTATCACCTATTTGATAATTGGCTGTTCTGAGAGCTTGAATTGATGTTCTTTCAAGTCCATCACCAAGTCTGATAACTCTAGGATGTGAAGAGTTTTCATTATAACATAAGCATCTTCCTTTCAGAATAACTTCCACCTTAGCAGAATTCTTCAGCATAGGAATTTCTCTTCCATCATCTTCAGTAATCATTGGTATATACTGAGAAGTCTTTGTACCCGAGATTCTAAATAAATCTCTTATAGCCTTCAAAATATATTCTGACCATCTTCTTGTAACATCAGATTTTACTTCCAGAAGATAGTGAATATGTTGAAGTTCTGTGACAGACTTCTTTAGCACATCAATATCAGCTAGTCTGTAAGTTAATCCATCATAGAGAAATAAAATCAGTTTCTCCTTTAGATTTTCCTTATCATGAGCATCTATCACGATTTGAGCAGACAATACTTTGTCAAGGTGCTTTTGTTTGATTTGTTCATATGGTTTGTATGTCAACATGAAAGGATCTCTTAGAGTAACTTCTACTCCTATTTGTATCTTTTCTTCATCAGAACCTAATCCAGCTTTATATCTAGGCTGCTTGGATCTCAATCCAAATGTTGTGAGTTGATTCATCATAAGATTGGATTTTGGTTCAACTGGAGTAGATTTCTTCCATAACAGCTTCTTCTTATTAGCAATTTTCATCTTTTTCAAATTAACTTGATCAAAATTTGTTGTTTCTTCTATAACTTGCTGTTCTTTATTCTGAACAACTTGAGCAGTGTCAGAGGTTGTTTTAGATTCTTCAATTATCTTTCTTCTCTTCAGAATTTGAACAGTTTCATCTTCTATCAAATCATCATCATGTATTGTAGTTTGATAGACTGGAATGGAAGAACTTATCTTTTTCTCAATCTTTAAAGATTCACCAACCTTTTTTTTCCATTTGATTTAGGATCAATCTCAGTTTGTGATCTAGTCCTGGATTTTGAAGTCTCGGAATTTGATTTTTTCCTGATCACAATGCCTTTTTCCTTAGGCCTTGGAGGTTTCTTTGCATCAGAAGCTTTAGACTTAAGATTTGTCTTCTCAGCAGCAAATCTAGCTTCTTCCTCCTTGAGAGTTTCTAAATCCATTCCTGGATTTTGTTTCAGAAATAATCTTCTAGCTATCTCCTCATCAAGTGTATGGATTTTAGGATTTTTGTAATAAACAGTAGTCTGCTTCCCCTTTAGCTTCAGAGTTTGTAAAAACTTCTGAGAGTCTTTAGATCCTGACTGAATCAGAATATCAGAACTTGACATCAGACTTTGTTTATCTGAACTTGACTTCATACTTTTAGCATTCACAACATCAGAACTTGACTTGTTCTGTGTAGAATATTTTCCTTGAACTTTTCCTTGACCTCTACTCTTATCAGAGTTTCCCTGGTCATCACTTTTATCATCCTTTTTCTTCAGTATTTCAGTAGGTGAGCATTTGGACTGAACTACCTTCTCCCCCTTTTTGGCATCATCAGGAAGTAAGAGAGAAAGAAGAAGTTCAACTGAAGATTGGATTTCTTCCAATTGAGCTTTCTGAGAAACTTGGTTAGCCAAGACCTCATCAATTTGGGCCTGTTGCTTCTCTTGAATCTTCTCAATGGCTTCAATTTTCTCAAGAGTAGGTCTGATATATCTATTCTTGTCAAGCTTAAGCTGTAAATCTAGCTTATCAACTTGTTCCTTTAGTGTATCAACTTTTCATGAGTAGAATAATGTAGACCTTGAAGATGTTTGGTAGATAGAGCAGTGATCTTGAGTTATGTCTTTAAATCAGAATTTGTGAGCAACTCATCAGCTTTAGCAATATGCTCTGTCAAAACATTAGAACTTGGAATGAAATCAGTGTCATTCCACTTCTTGGTCCACTCCACACCTTTGTGAGTATCCTCCCAAGGAATAAGTGCTTCCTTTTCAACAAATTTCTTCACCAATTCTTCCTTTCCTAGAATGGGAACTAGAGTCTCAACAGAAACATTATCTTCAGAACTTGAGGAAGACTCATTATGTTCTGACAGCACAACAGTGTGTGAAGCAACTGGAGATTCAGGAACAACTTCATTTAAATTTTGAACATCAGATTTTATCTCCAGAGCCGGTTTGGTTGAAATAGATGGTATCTCAGCATTTAAAATTGGAAAATGAGTTGGAGATTGCTGAGCTTCTATAGTGGAGCTTCCAGATAAAGAACATTTGGTATATTCAAATTATGAATATCTATTTCAGAATTTTCAGTTTGTTCTTTAGCATTATCTGTAGCTTTGATAGGTGAGACATGAGGGGTTAAAACTGTATCAGTAGCAGTGTCTTTGGCTTGAGCTGGAAGGGCTTCAATGATAATCGGTTCTTGTGAGATCAGAGATTCCTGATCCCCTTCCTCAGCTTCTTCAGTATCTTCTGATGGAGCTTTATCCAAATACCTCCTAGCCTTCATTTTCTTCAATCTCCTTGCCAATGAAGGAGTTTCTTCAACGGTAACAGAACTTACAGATTTCTTTCTTTTCAAAGTATGAGAACTTTGAGCTGCTGTTACTTTCTGAGAAGTAAAGTTCTCAACTTCAATTATCACAGGTTCTGATGCATGAACCTGTGTTTCAACTGTTTCCTCAAATCAACACAATTTATTATTGACCATAATTATAATCAAAACATTCATCAAAGGATAAAGTTCAAATAGATGAAGTAAAGATTAACAAATTACAATTAGAACATTCACAGTCACATAATATGAGAGAAACAGAGACTAAATCTTGCAATTAAAGGAAATTTTATTAATATATCAAACGAGTACATTTCATGAAATATATAGAATACATGCAAAAATTACAAGATAGTCTTAGTCTAAGAATCTTAAAATCAACAGTCTTAGTCATAATCTAAGAAGACCTATCGACTAGTTCCTCCTGCTATTGACAAAAAGCACTGCAAGACGGATGATCCGTTCTTGCTGAAGGAGAGCATGTCTCCTTTCTTCTTCCAATCGATCAAGATGGAGCTGGTAGTCCATTGAAAAGAACAAGAGGTCTGTGTGAACCTCTTGTGGAACAGAGTTCCAGAGCTCTTCAGGAATGGCGGTGACATGCCACTCCTGTTGCAAGTCATCACAACTCAACCGTATATTGAAAGTTTCATAGTTCATGAACAAGTTGAAAAGAACCATTTTTGTTTATGAAGAAGAAAAATGATGAGAATTAAAAGAGAGAGTGAGTTTGTGAGAAAAATGGAAGATGATTTGTCTGAGATGAATAGTCGGTTTAAATAGCCAATGGAATACCAAGGGACGCGAGGACTGTTTCATGATTTAGAGTAAAAAATAATGATGCCTCGTCTCCCTAGACCGATGTGTAATAATAACAGTCAGTAAAAAGTTAAAACAGGAGTTAATGAGCACGGGAAATAATTAACAATAATGTGCACATGTAGTTTTTCAAGATAAACACGTTTATCACTAACCCATAATGATTATGACTATTTTTATCTTACCCAAATATATTCTGATTTAAATATGACTGTTTCAGTTTTTACCACAAATAAGTCAAGTAAAGAATAATGCCATGTAATCATCAAGGATTCCATCAGGATTTAATATCAGAACTTAACTTATATCAAATTTTAACAGTCATCAGAATATGGCTTCTGTACTCAACAAGTGAATATCTTTTTCTGTGATTCTTCATACAAATACTGACTTGATTCATCAGAGTTTAATCATCAAAACTTTCATCAGAATTTGTCCTCAGAATTTATGTAAATGACACTTAACTGTTTGTCAAAAACAACTTAATCACCGCAGTAATTTTCATCATTCATATGGAGTGAAAGTGTGTGCATTCAGCAAAATATCAGATAAAGATTAGAGTCTGATAAACTGCAGTACACCTTAGAAATAAGGCATAACTAAGAAAAATGCTTAAAATATGTCATCAATCATGAAGCCTACTATAGAACAAATTCATGCAAGAGTCCGCCTCAACTGTTTGTGCTCATTTTATGCATCTTTTGAAATTCCTTTTTACAGTGGCATCTCAGTGTAAGTGAGTCACGACTGCTTATCAGAATT
Source organism: Apium graveolens (assembly GCF_009905375.1). Lineage (NCBI taxonomy): Eukaryota > Viridiplantae > Streptophyta > Magnoliopsida > Apiales > Apiaceae > Apium > Apium graveolens. The sequence continues at coordinate 173,599,835 of NC_133656.1, forward strand.
TATGTTGTTGTCAGAGTATTTCTCCAGTAATCAGAGAATGTGAAAAGTCACCAAGAAAATTTATTTGCTTTTCTAATGCATATTACTTAATACCATCAATGCACTTGGATCTTCCCATCCACATTTTTACTCTAAATCTCAAAGGAGTACCTGCCTTGTATTTTTTTTCTTTTTTTTTCTTTTGCTAAGTGAGGCTTATCAGTATTTAGTTCATTCTTAAGATTTACTGAAATCAGAATCTGACAGATAAGTAGCAAGAATCTAGTTTGTGACTTAGTAATAAGATAAACAAAGTAAACTTGACTAAGCTCAGAATCAGAATTTGCTTGTGTTAATGAGTTTCAACATAAACAACTAATTCAAACATGGGATTTCTAGTAAGTTAAAGACTACTAGGTCAACATCTAGCACAGTTATCCTCATTGGATTGAATAGTCACAGAACATTCAAAACACTATCAGAGTTTAAAGATCCACATCATATAACAATCAGCATTTAATGAATTTCAATTAAAGAACAGATTTCATGAAGATAAGACAATCTGTAAACACTGATCATAAAGTCTGATGCATGAGAACAAAAACTAAGCAGATTTAGAGAAAGAACCTGAAACCATTCCAAGTTCATTTACCAGTCTTGTAAAAGTAGCTTCACATAGTGGTTTTGTGAAGATATCTGCTAGTTGTTGATCTGTTGGAACAAAATGCAATTCCATTGTACCTTCCATCACATGTTCCCTTATGAAATGGTACCTAATGCTGATGTGCTTTGTCATTGAGTGTTGAACTGGATTAGCTATCATAGCAATAGCACTTTGATTATCACAGTAAATAGGGATTTTAGAAAATTTTAACCCATAATCCAGTAACTGATTCTTCATCCAAAGAATCTGTGCACAATAACTTCCTGCAGCAATATATTCTGCTTCTGCAGTTGATGTGGAAATTGACTTCTTTTTCTTGCTAAACCAAGAAACCAATCTGCCTCCAAGAAATTGGCAGCTTCCACTAGTGCTTTTCCTTTCTATTTTGCATCCTGCAAAATCTTCATCTTAGTAACCTATTAGCTTAAAATCTGATTCTCTAGGATACCACAATCCCAGATCAGCTGTTCCCCTTAAGGTACTTGAAAATTCTTTTCACAACTATTAAGTGAGGTTCTCTTGGATCTGCCTGAAATCTTGTACAAAGACAGGTAGCATAAATGATATCAGGTCTACTTGCAGTTAAATAGAGTAAAGAGCCAATCATACCTCTGTAGTTAGTAATATCTACTGATGAGCCAGTATCTTTATCTAATTTGGTTGCAGTGGCCATGGGAGTGGATGCTGTTGAACTATCTTGCATTCCAAACTTCTTCAGTAAATTTCTGGTATACTTGGATTGACAGATAAAAGTACCTTCTTCATTTTTCTTGACTTGAAGTCCCATAAAATAGCTGAGTTCTCCCATCAATACTAATTTGATATCTTGACTGCATTAGCTTTGCAAACCTCTCACAGAGTTTGACATTTGTAGAACCAAATATGATATCATCAACATATATTTGTACCAAAAGTAAGACCTTTCCATGGTTGAGGTAGAACATTGTTTTATCAATTGTACCTCTGTGAAATCCACTTTCCAGAAGGAATTGAGCTAAAGTCTCATACTATGCTCTAGGAGCTTGCTTAAGGCCATAAAGTGCTTTATCAAGCCTGTAGACATGATTTGGAAATTTTGAATCTACAAAGCCTGGAGGTTGTTCAACATAGACCTCTTCTTCCAATTCTCCATTAAGAAAAGCACTTTTCACATCCATTTGAAAGACTTTAAACTTTTTGTGAGCAACATAAGCCAAAAATATCCTTATGACTTCTAATCTAGCAACTGGTGCAAATGTTTCATCATAATCAATACCCTCATGTTGAGAGTAGCCTTTAGCAACCAACCTTTCTTTATTCCTTGTAATTATGCCATCACTGTCAGTTTTGTTTCTGAACACCCATTTTATGCCAATAACTGATCTGTTCTTTGGTCTTGGCACTAGGGTCCAGACTTTATTTCTTTCAAATTCATATAACTCTTCCTGCATTGCTTGCACCCAATCAGCATCTTGAAGAGCTTCTTCCACTTTTTTTGGTTCATTCTGAGATAGAAAAGAATGATAGAGACATTCATTTGATGTTGCAGTTCTAATTCTGACACCTGCTTCAGGTACTCCAATAATTAAATTAGGTGTATGTGATTTCATCCACTTCCTTGCAGATTGAAGTTGACTTCTAGAACTGGATCCTCCCCCATGATCCATGCTGTCTCCATCAGAATTTTCTGATGCTCCCCCTGTAGTTAAGCTCTCTGAGACTTCAGAATTTGACTTGGATACTTCAGGATTTGAAGTATCGGAGCTTCCAGAATTATCAGAATTTGGCTCATCAGAACTAGGTGAATCAGAACTTGAAGAGCCAGTGTCAGGTTCTGATGCTTCTTTAGAGTCTTGAGATGTGGTAGGATCTTCAGCTTGCTCCCCCTGGACAGGTGCATTTTCCTTTGGAGTTGTTACCACAGATTCAATGACATCAGTACTTACAGGATCAGAGTATAAGTCATCAGAATTTCTAGAATCAGAATTTAAGTCTTCATTTTCAAATCTCAGCTGATCGTGATCATTAAAATCTTCAAGTCCAGTAATCTTCTTATCATCAAAAGATACATTGATAGATTCCATGACAACCTTTGTTCTTAAATTGTAGACTCTGAAGGCTTTTGTGGAAAGTGGATATCCAACAAAAATTCCTTCATCAGCTTTTAGATCAAATTTTGACAGCTGTTCAGGATGAGTCTTAAGAACAAAACACTTACATCCAAATAAATGAAAGTATTTCAGATTTGGCTTCTTTTTCTTCATCATCTCATATGGTATTTTTCCATGCTTGTTTATGAGTGTTGTATTCTGTGTAAAACAAGCAGTCTGCACAGCTTCAGCCCAAAAGTAGGTTGGCAGCTTTGCTTCATCAAGCATAGTTCGTGCAGCTTCAATGAGAGTCCTGTTCTTTCTTTCTACAACTCCATTTTGCTGTGGAGTTCCAGGTGCAGGAAATTCCTGTTTGATTCCATGCTCTTTGCAGAACTCTTCCATGATTGAATTCTTGAACTCAGTGCCATTATCACTTCTTATAATTTTAACAGAATCTTTGACCAACTTATCCAGCTGTCTAACATGATCAGTTAGAGTAAATGCAGTTTCATTCTTCTTGTGCAATAAGTACACCCAAGTGTACCTTGTGAACTCATCCACTATAACCATATCATATTTCTTCTTTGCCATCAGGAGCAAATACTGATTTTGGCAATCCTCTCACAAGATCTTTCTTTACAAGCTCATTTATGTTGTTGAAGTTTAAATGAGAGAGTCTTTTGTGCCAATTCCAGCTTTCTTCAATTGATGCTCTACTCAACAGAAAGATTGCAGAACCATCAAAACTTGTTGAAAGTCTGGCTTCATAAATGTTACCATGCCTGTAACCTTTCAGAACCACTTTGCCTGTAGAATTTCTTACAACTTCACAGTGTTCTTCAAATAAATCCGCATGATAACCTCTGCCATAGTTTTGACTCACACTCAGCAGAGTATTTAAGTCCTGAGACAAGAGCTACTGTTTCAATGATGACATTCCCAAGATTAATATTGCCATATCCCAGAGTCTTTCCCATGTTGCCATCTCCATAAGAAACTCCTGGGCCAGCTTTCTCCACAAAGTCTGAGAGCAGGGATTTATTTCCGGTCATATGTCCTGAACATCCACTATCCAGTACTAGGATATTTTTCTAGTTGCCCTGCAATCACAAAGACCATTAATGGTTAGTATTAAGGACCCAGACTTGCTTGGATCCTTTGGCCTTTATAAGTTTGTTAGCATTAGCAGCGGATTTAATATCATAATTTATGCTAACATGCTGTTTATCAGAACTTATATCAGACTTTGCATCAGACTTTACACTAGAAGGAATTAAAGCAACTTTCTTCAAAGAAGGTTTTATATGATAATAATCATAGTATAAACTATGATATTCCTTACAAGTATAAATGGAATGCCATAAACTTCCACAACAAAAACAAGGATTTTATGGCTTAAACCTAACAGACTAACTCTTAACTCCTGACTTAGGAGGTAAAGAGTTTATATTCTTATTCTTCCTGCAAAAAGAAGCAAGATGGTTAGAGTTTCCACATTTATAACATTTCTTTCTAGGAGCATTAGGAACAGGCATATAATTATTTCTTTTATTCACACCTTCCTTTCCATTCCTATTTTTCCTAGTTGCTTTAACCTTGTTGACATTCCATATTTCTTTCAGCTTATGTTTAAGCTGCTTCTTTGTCATTAAGTCTATGTTGACTTCAGCTGGTTTATCCTGTTCTAATTTGTCAGAAGTTGACTTCTCTTTAACTTCTGTCACAGACTCTTTCATCTTTTCAGAATCAGACTTTACAGTTTTAGCTACAAACTTAACATGATTTACCTTTGTCTTAACAGTTTGTTTAACAACAATTGGCTCAATTTGTTCAGTTCCTTTTTCACTTTTATCATCTCCATAACCTAAGCCCTCTTTCCAATTTCCACTACTTAATAAATTCTGAGTTCTTCTGCCAGAGTTAGTCCAAATCCTGATAATCTCTTTTTCTTTTTCTAACTCAGTTTTGAGAGATTTATTCAATTTTAGCAATTCATCTCTAACATAAAAAGCATCATCTATCTCTTTCTGAGTTTGATGGAACATAACTAGCTCTTTCTCTAAATAATCATTCCTTTTCTTAAAAGCAAGATCTTCAGAAGTTAATATTTCACATGTTAAAGTTTGATCTCTGTAGCTAATAAACATGGTTTTAAGATACAATCTCAACTCAGTAATATCATCAGTATGAAAGGCATAAGTTGTTTGAGGTACCTTTAATTCAGCAGTTTCAGGGCTGCCATCAGAATCTGAAGAGTCTGTCCAGCTTTTCTTCTTTGTGACAAGTGCCTTACCTTTGTCACTCTTTCCTTTCTTGCAGTCAGGAGATATGTGGCCTCTTTCACCACAATTGTAGCATTTGACATTTGAGTTATCTCCTCTGTCAGACTTTGCACCTTTGCCTTCAGAATTTCTGAAACCTTTCTTATCAGTACCTCCACCTTTCTTGAAAAACTTCTTTCCCCTTCTGAATTTCCTGTTGGCTATCTTTGTGATACCCTTCACCATAAGAGCACACAATTTCATCATCTCTTCATCAACATCTATTTCAGGTAAAGTTTTAGTTTCTGAATCATCATCATCAGAACTTGATGTTTCTGAATCAGACTTTGTGATGAGAGCCTTTCCTTTGCCTTTCTTTGAGGCAACCACTTTGGGGAATTCCTCCTTAGCCTTAAGAGCAACTGCCCTTGACTTTCTCCCATATCTCTTGCTTCTTTGATCCATCTCAAGTTCATAAGTCTTGAGCATACCATAAATTTCATCAATAGTAGTTTCATCAAGAGCATAGTTGTCTCTTATAATAGTAGCCTTCAAATCCCAACTTTCAGGAAGAGCTGTCATATAAGTCAGTTAATGACTCATCACTTTTTGAGTCAAAGTGCTCATACTCTTGAGTGAGTATAGTCCTTTAACTCTTTAATTGATATGGAATATAATTCTGTCTCCTAAAATATATCGATCAGATATCTTATACAATTCTTTAAGTCCTCTAACTCTTTCCATGTATATCTTTTTTGGTATTAGTCTCGATCTTCTTTTCTGTAAATTAGCTTCCTTCCTTAACTGTTAGTCCTCTCATACTTAAGTTCTGATATCCATCTTATGATATTTATCTTCTGATAATCTAAGTCCTGATATCCTTAAGTTCTGACTTCCAGTAAGTACTGATTCCAGTAAGTACTGATAATTCCTGTTTGTTAAGATCTGAAAACTAAATATGAAACATATTAGACATGACATCTCAAATATATCTAACATATTGTGTTTACAAAAACAAATCAACAAGCATAGATTTCAAAACTCACTTAATTTGTATTAATTTAGTCTGTCTTGCTACAAATTCTGGGTTCCAAAGAAGATAAGAACACAGCTTCTATCTTGAGATAATACAAGAAAAATTGATCTATTTTGTTACATGCGAACTAAGAACCGGTGCATTCCTTATAGACCAGCAGCACGGGTTTACAATACTTGCACTAAAATGTACTAAACTACTTTCTAAAGCAACTTTTTCTATTTCCATTTCTAGCTTAGCAAATATGTGTAGTATCTTGCATGTTTGTGACCATCATTTGTCCAGTTAATCTTGGCCCTTGATCTAGTATTCTCCCAGCTTCTTTGTAGACTTTTTAATCTAGTTGATAAATTGTTGACTGATAACCTTGAATCTTGAACTTGTCTGCATTCTGTATTTGGGAAGTATGTCAAGATCTCCATTTTGTTTTATAGAGAAGTGATATCTCGATAAGTATAATGACTTATCAAGATCTTTGAGTTCTCTATAGATGTACTTGACTTGTCGAGGTCTCTAGATTCTTTCATGTGAAATGACTTGTCGATATGTCTAAGATCTCTACATGTAGAAGTGACTTGTCGATATCTCTGAGATCTCTATATGAGAAATTGACTTGTCGATATCTCCAATTCTTCACATCTTCATTTGACTTGTCGATATCTCTGAGTTCTCTACATGCAGAAATGACTTGTCGATATTTCCAGTTCTCCACATCTTTATTTGACTTGTCGATATCTCTGAGATTTCTCTATAAGCCATTTTGGACTTCTCGATAAGTCATTCTGGACTTCTCGAATGACTTCTCGATATAACTTGATATGTGACTTGTCGATATCTTGACTTAGAACATTTTTCACATAATAGTTTTATTCAACTCCAAGCTTCTATACTTTTCTCTGAGGCATGATCATGGCTTGATATTTTTCCATAGTTTATTCCTTAGCTTGAATCTGTTCACAGAAAAATCCACCAGTCTAATTTTCAAACCATTTTATAGACTCAAGTACTACAATACAGAATACAAAATAGATAATCAAATAACTAAATCTTAGGTTTGTCACTGTGACTTAGTCTTGTTATTATACATGCTTGTCTTGCACAACAATCTCCCCCAATTTACGAGAAGATTGATTATCACAAATTCATGCCTGATAACAAGACTAACCCCAAGCTAAAATCACATACATAAAACTTGACAGATTAACAAATATATATTTATACATTGAGTAGTTACATCAGTTTAACCATTACAAGCATTAGGTGAATTTCTCATAGCCTGGTTCTTTCCTAATGAGGTCCTTGAGATTTACTAGCACTTGTAATAACCCCAAAAATTTTGGACTTTTTGTAACCCTTATGAATAGTGATTTTGCTGATTATGCTGATTAAGAAAACTTTTCATGCCACACTATGTAACAGTTCTTCTATTGATATTCTGAGATCTTATTAGTACTCTATATGGTATATAAGTGTATGTAAAGATCGTTAGAATCCAAATTCGAACACTTTGATTTTTCCCGAAAATCCACCAGATATCGAAAGAATTGAATATAAGGTAACATGATTAAAAGGATTTATATTCAACGATTATAAGAGAAGATCATAAAAAGGAATATAAAATATTGAGAAAGGTTTAGGGGAAACCCAAGTAATAAGATCCCGGATATGATCCCTCAAACGATTAGCAAGAACGAACGATAAACGAGTCGTACAACAATTAAACGACAAGTAATGCAAGAGAGATTAGTGGAAGGATTAAGGATGCTAATTAAGCAATTAAGCAAGGATTGGCATAAAAAGATGCTTCCACCACCAAGTGATGACAAGTGGCAAATGATGAAGTCACCAAGGTGATGTCATGCTTAGTCACACTCCACTCACTTTAATCAACCAATTAATCACCCAAATATCCCATTCACTTCCATTTTCCACCACAAACACATTTAGCAAAGAAAAACCCCTCCCAAGAACAATTGCTCTTGGCTTCTTCATTCCAAAGAAGAGAAAATTTCAAGAATCCAAGCTTCACTTCATAAACAAATCCAAGGTAAATTCCTTAGCTTCTTGATGATTATATAAGCATATCCTAGAAGTTTAAGCCTCCAATTCTTCATGAATCTCTTCCAATAAATCAAGGAAGAAGATGATGAATAGTGTTTTCAAGTTACTAACTTTGTTTTCTTTGTTTTTCCTTTAAGATCCAAGCATTCCTAGGCTATCTCAAGGCTTCTTAAGGCTTCCTAGCTACTCTAATCACTCCAAGGAAGGTATAACACCTCCAAACCCTAACTTTACTTTGAGTATTAGGAATGGTTATGATTGTTATAGTAAATGAGAAGCATGATGCTTGTGTGTTTAGAGTTTGGATTGGATTTGTAGTGATTTGGATGATGGAACCTTGTTTATAGTTAATAAAACTTAAGTATAGTTAGTAGTTCATGTTTGGGGTTGAATGAATTGGAAAATCTTGAGGTTTGGGGACTGATGTAGTAAGGTTTGGATGAGGGTTTGTTGTATTGTTGATTTTGAGTTGAATGGTGGTTGTTTGGAGTGGTTTAAAACTTGGTAATCGCGTAAACATAGCCGTCGTAATGCCCATTTTCATACAACTGCTTGTTCTTAGTGTTCGGGACAGAGAGATAACTGTTGAATCTATGACTTTGCAATTTTTAGCTATATTATGTCGTAAGCTTCGTTTTGATATATGGTTCGCTTGAATCTGATGTACGGTTTAGGAGAAACGACCGTTTTAAGTAACGGCATTTCACGAACGAACCATTTCCCCTCGCCTTACTTTAAAACCTTTGTTAAGGTCCTTAAATGACTATTTGGAGTAAGAAACAATTATGTAAGGTTAATTGGTCAGTTGGTAGTGTATTCGCGAAAGAGTCGCCTTAAAATTCGTAACGGTTAAATTATTAAAAATGGTGGAGCCGAGGGTGCACGAGCGACTTATGTGAATCGTTAAACGCAAAAGTGAACGTTAGGGTCTAATTGGTTAAAGACTAGTTTCTTAAGCGACCCTGGGTTAATTCCAACTCATATGTTATTTATAGGTTACCAGACTCGCCCCAGGACTTTTACCACCCCCAGTCACTCAGGCAAGTTTTCTACCCGTATAACTGTTGTTGTGATTTATATATGTATATGCATTATCTTGTGATAAGTGCATGATTTTTATTAGCAAATCTTGCGATATATTGGAGCATATTGATATGATATATATACATGCCTGTTTCGTAATCTTGATATCTTGTTATCAATTCAATTATTTATAAACTGCATAATACCCATGCTAGAGATAAGCAGTAGTTGCGTATACCCTTAGTATAGGGGACCCGAAGGTGAACATTTTTCTAAACCGGGAGTCGATGTTCCCGAGTATGGTATATTGTTAGGTCTCAAACACTGTAGAAGGGGGTTGAATACAATGTTTATCACAATCAAATCGAATATAAGAACACAGAAAATAGATTTTATTTAACACAATAAACTCTGTTACAATATGGAACTGTCTTCTCTCAGTGATGAACAACTTATCACAAGAGCTGCTAGGGTTACAATGAATAATGACTCCGATTATGATAACACATATAGTGTAAACCCTATGTATGCGTTTATATACTACACAGTTACAAGATAAATTCTAACTGATATGGAATATAATTCTGCTTCCTAAAATATATCAACTAGTTATCTTTTCTTCCAAGTATTCTATTCTTCATAGAATTCCTTCTTCATGCATATCTCTTCTTGCGTTTGTCTTGATCTTCTTTCCTTTCAATCAACCACCTTTCTTATCTGAAAGTCTCCTTAAGTCCTGATATTATCTCCTAATAAATATCTCCTGATAACTTAAGTTCTGACAACTTAAGTTCTGATATCTTAAGTTCTGACTTCAGTATAAGTATTGATTTCCAGTTAAATATTGATTTGTCCTGTTAAGTAAGATCTGAAAACTAAACACAAATCATATTAGTCATGACATTATCAAATATATCTAACAATCTCCCCCAACTTGTAAATTAGCATCATATACAAGTTTAACAGATATTTGATGATGTCAAAAACATTAAGTACAAATGCATGGAAATTTGACTAGATAACTATAACTTACAGTCCTTGTAGCTTTACCATCCTCAAGGTCTGATAAAAGCTTCAGTCTGTATACACATCAGAATTTAAGCAGTTGTAGATCTTTGACTTGGCTTCAATTACTGATCTCTTTGATATCAAGAGTTATTCTGAGATAGTTCTTTAACAAACATCTCTCAGCATATTCAAGTTCATTAGCCATCCTCCTTTTAGCATTCTTCAATTCAACTGTATCTTCACCAATTTGAAAGATAGCAGTTCTGAGATCATTTATTCTAGCTTTCCTTATATCCTGATCTAGTCTGATTAAATATGCCTTGTCAGATTCAAGATTGAATTCCACAGCCTTATAACCCAGAAAAGTAGTTATAATCTTAACAGAGTTAGGCTTCATCTCGACAATATCACCTTTGTGATCTCTGTACTTTGGAAAATATGTGCTGTCAGACTTTATAGAGTAAAGCTTCTTCTGTCTTTGAATTTGAGTCTTCAAATAATTTGCAGCACCATTTGTTAATCTGTTCTTCACTTGAAGTATGAATAGAACATGTTCCAGTTCCTCAAAATACTTCAGTGGTATAGCATTCTGCCTAATATGGTATACCCTTCCATCTGTCATAAAATATAACAAGATGTGTTCTTTCAAAAATGTATGATAAACCATCTGTACAGATTTAAGCTGATTCAATCTTTCAGGAGTTGCTCCAACACCTGGTTCACTTAAAGAAGTTGGATCATTGGTTGTGTTCTGTATTCTTCTTTCATCAGCACTACCCAATCCAGATTTATCCCTTGCTTCTTTTCCTGTAACAACTCTTGCTTCAAAACCACTTATTGCAGTATTCAAAGATTGGGTCTGTTTAGCTTTGGTGAATCCTGGTAGGAGTAAATTTGAAGGTTTAACATGAGCAATGTCAGAGGTTTCCCTTTCCTTATCTTCTGATATCAAGCCAACTTGAGCTAAGTTAGAGGTTGCTTGTTTCACTGTCATATCAGAACTTACTATATCTTGACTCTGAACAACATGAGCCATGTCAGAGGTTGTTTGAGAAATCTTCCTTTTTATCAGAGTAAGACTAGCATCTTCATCAGATATTTCTTCATCCACAAATGGCACATAAACCTTTATAGGTTCATCAATTTTTTGTTTGCCCTTAGACCTTGGATCTATCTCCACTTGTGATTTGGCTTTAGTTGCCTCAGGATTTGTCCTTTCTTTTATCACAATGCCTTTAGCCTTAGGAAGTTTCTTTTCAACAACAGAAGCTTTAGATTTGGAGTTGACTTTTTCTAACTTAAGTCTAGCTTCTTCTTCCTTTAGACTCTCAAAGTCCATTCCTAGATTTTCTTTCAGAAATAACTGTCTTGAAATTTCCTCATCAAGTTCCAGATGTTTATCAGAACTTATCCTTTTACCAGTATCATAACTTAATCTTCTCCCAGTATTAGAACTTGTTCTTTGACTTATAGTTCCAGCTTTGCTTGATGAAAAACCTTTACCTTGACCATGACCTCCACCCATTCCAGAGTTTTCTGGTCATCTTTTTCATCATCCTTTCCCTTCAGTGTCTTAACATTTTTGCATTTGGACTTAATTATTTTCTCCCCCTTTTTGGCATCAGCAAGTAAGAGAAGAGAGACAAGCAAATCCACTGAGGATTGGATCTCATTGAGTTGATTTTGATGAGAAGCTTGATTCTTCAAAATTTCATCAATCTGAGCCTGTTGCATCTCCTGAGTTTTCTCAATGTACAAAATTCTGTCAAAGGTAGGTTTGAAAAACCTTTTCTTGTCCAGCTTGACAAGCATATTGTTGTGCAAGACATGCATGTATCATAACAAGACTAAGTCATATTGACAACCCTAAGATTAGTTGTATTGTAACCTTAATCTGTAATCTATACGTGTAACACTTTATGTCTGTAAAATATAAATGGAGCAGACTGGAGCATTTTTCCCTAAACAGTGTCAAGCCTAAGAATTCTATCTGGAAGAAGATCAAGAAGGTCATGCCTCAGAAGAATTATGAAGAAGCTTGGAGTTGAATAATTCTGTTTGGTGAAAAACATTCTAAGTCAAGATCTCTAATAGTCACAGAATTAGTGTTATAGAGAAGTCACTCGAGAACTCAGAAAGACCTATCGAGAACTCATGAATAGTCATTCGAGAACTCAGAAAGACCTATCGAGAACTCAGGAAGTGTCTATCGAGAACTCAGGAAATGCTATTGGAGATATCGACAAGTCAGATACCCATTCGAGAACTCAGAGATATCGACAAGTATACATTCATTAGAGAACTCTGAATTATCGATAAGCCAAAGTCCATTAGAGAACTCTGAGTTATCGATAAACCAAAATTCACTAGAGAACTCAGAGTTGTCGATAAGTCAAGTCAACAATGAAGTTTCAGAGATATCGACAATCCAACATGCCTATCGAGATGTCGAGTTCTCTACAGCTTAATTAGAGATCTCGAAGTAAAGAAATTTCTCTAAGTACAGAATTACAGAACAGTTCAATATCCAAGGTTGCAAATCAACAAACAATTCACACAACTGGATTGACAAGTCTACAAAAAGCAGCTTGAGAGATGTGCAAGATCAATGACAAAGATTAACTGACAGAGGAAGATTAAAGTAAACACGGGATGCTAAAGATATGCTAAGCTAGAAATGGGAGATTTGCTATTCTATAAATAGAAATGACAAGTGACAGTTTAGAAAAGCTAATAACATGTTTATTGTCCACTGTGTAAACCAATAGTTAACTGAGTTATAAAGTTAACACTGGTCCTTCAGTAAGTTATAACAATCTAGATAGAAAATCTTGTATTCTCTCTCAAGAAAGAAGCTAAGTTCTAAACCAAGAACTTAGAGATTTTGTAGAAAAACACTGCTTGATTTTTAATATAAAATTAAGTGAGTTTTGAAGATCTTTGTTTTACATATTTGCATTGTTATTTATGTTTAACATCTATTCTACCAAATCATTGATAACAACCAACTGCTAAAGCCAAAGTCGATCAAAAAGTAAATATTTAAGCCAAAACACATTCACCCCCCCTCTGTGTTGTATTCATATCTAACAAGTGGTATCAGAGCAAAATCTGAAAGTAAACAGATTAGATCTTGGAAAAATGAATACACAGAAAATCAGTTGTATCAAGATTCCTCCCTTTGATAAGGCCAAATGCACTTTATGGAAAAAGAAAATGTTGCTGTATATAAGAATGGCCAATCACCTTTACATTCAGATCCTCAAGAATGGACCCTTCACTCCTATGATTAGAGTTGAGGAAACCACAGATGGAGACATGGTTATTCCATCCCATTATGCTCCCAAGGATCCCTCTGAGTATACTGAACCTGAAAGAGAGAAAGTTTCCCTAGACAGTGCTTTGTAATTGATACTAATTGAGTCACTTGACAATGTAATGTATAACAACATAATCAACTGTGACACTGCCAAACAGATCTGGGAAACGATTGAGATACTCTGTGAAGAAACTGAGGAGGTTAGGTCAAATTAAAGAAGGATATTGATTTCTCAGTATGAGGGTTTTATGGCTAAACCAAAGGAAGGGATTACTGATGTGTTTGAAAGGTTTAATAAGCTGATAAATGACTTGCAGTTTCATGATAAATTTTATGATGTTGAATAAGTGAATTTGAAGTTCTTTCTTACTCTCCCTGATCATTTGGAACAAAAGATCTCTGCAATCAGAGAAGGAAGGGATTTGAGTAGAATCACACTGGAAGTGCTCTATGGGGTTATGAAAACTTATGAACTTGAAATAATTCAAAAGAAATCATTAAGGGCTGATCAAGGATATGTAATAGATGGCTCAAGTGCACTGATTGTGAATGATGGCCATACCTCTAATGATGAGCAAAGATCCCAAACTTCAGAAATTTCTACAAGTGAGAAAAGAGTCAATGACACTAAAGAGCAAGTCATAATGGAATTGGATGAAGATGATGAGTTCTACACTCTTGATGAGCTTTATGAGCTAGACAAATCAATGGCTTACTTGAATAGAAAATTCTTTAACATTAGAGTGAAGAAACCAAGATTTTTCAAGAGCAAAGGACAGTCCTTCAACAAAGACAACAGCTGGAAAGGAAAAGGGAAGTACACCCCTGATAGCAAAATTGGCTAAAAAACTGGATCTGTTGACATATCAAACATAAGGTGCTTTAACTGTGATGAGTTGGGCCATTTTTCTACAGAATGTAGGAAACCCAAGAAGGCAAAGAAAGACAAAGCCTATCTTGAAAGCTTATATTGATGAGGGCAAGAGCTGGGATGATTCAGATAATGATGAAGAAGAAGAAGTTGGAAACTATGCACTCATGGCCTTGGAGCAAAGAGACTCTTCATCATCTAAATCACAGGTACCGACTCTTACCACAATTGATTTAAATATGAGTCAATATAAGGAAACTGTTGAAAAGATGAGCACAGAAATGTTCCACATTCATACAAGCATGGTTGCTGCAAATGAGGAAGTTAGCAGATTGAAAAAGATCAATAAAAAACTTGAGAGTGAAAAACAAGAGACTGAATTGTTGCTGGTTGAGCTTGATACTTCTAAGCAAGAAAATGCATACTTAAAGAACAAATTAAAGTGTGCAAGTGAAATTGAAGCAGTATTGAGAGAAAGGCTGGAGAAGAATGAAGTGAAGCTGAAGTCCTTCAAAAATGCTTCTGAGTTGATTGGGCAATATCATGAAAAAAACAAGCCATGTGCAAACATTACCATTGGTCTTGATTATGAGGGTTTGAACAACAAAAAGAAGTATGTCAGTTACAAAGGAAAATCAACTGAAACTGAAGATGTTCCAATTATTTTGAAGAAAATTGAATCACCTTTGTTCAAGGCATGTGAGGTGAACTTCAGTGAAGAAGAGTTGATCATCAAACAGGAGATAGCTGATGAGGACAAGGAAAAGAAAAATGATGAGACAACTCAGTCTTCCATCTCTGTTGAAACACCAAAAGCCAATCAAGAAACTAATGAGCCTATGAAGGAGATTAAAGCTGAAGAGGTCAAAAAGAAAAAGAAGAATAGAAATGGAAAGATTGGGATAAACAAAAGCAATAATTTTGCTTATGTTGCAGATGCTCCTAGAAAGAGGTGTGAGAATTGTGGATCAATGAATCACCTAACTCATCTTTGTAAAAGGATTGTTAGCAATCCACCTGAAGGAGTCTACAAGTACAATGAAGCTAAGGCCAATGATCCCTATTCATTCTGTGACAAGTTTGACTGCATTCTCTACAACATGAAAGTGATGAAGAATTGCCACAAATTGAGAATTGATCTCATAGAATCAAAAATTGGTTCTATATCTGAAAGGGAAAATGCTCAATAGTCTATGAATTCCATTTTATCTGAAAATTCTCATTCTACTTCTGCAAAATCAGTTAACAAGAAGAAAGTGCCCAACACAGCTTGGGTAGCTAAACACACTTAATCCTCATTGTATGCAGGGCAAAGGAAAGAAGGTCATATGGATCATTGATAGTGGATGTTCCAGGAATATGACAGGTGATAAGACCCTGCTATCACAATTTGAGGAGATGGTTGGCCCTTTGGTGACCTTTGGAGACAACAGCAAAGGATTCACAATGAAATATGGCAAGATTGTTTCTGAAAATGTTGTCATTGAAGATGTAGCACTAGTTGTTGGATTAGAAGTAAATATTCTAAGTGTTAGTCAATTTGCAGACAGAGTTTTTCAAGTTGTTTTCAACAAAGAAGATTGTGCTTTTATTAGCAAAAAGACTGGTGAAATTGCTCTTAAAGGAGTAAGAAAGGGAAGCTTGTTTGTTGCAGACTTAGACTCAACAAATAAGGATGGAGTATGTTGTTTCTACACCAATGTAATAACCCCAATTTTTGGAATTTTTGAAACCCTTATGAATAGTGATTTTGCTGATTATGCTGAATAAAAAAACTTTTCATGCCACACTATGTAGGGGTTCTTTTATTGATCTTCTGGGATATTATTAGTACTCTATGTGGTATATAAGTGTATGTAAAGATCGTCAGAATCCAAATCCGAACACTTTGATTTTTCCGAAAATCCACCAGATACCGAAAGATTTAGTATAAGGTAACAGGATAAAAAAGATTTAAATTCAAGGATTTTAAGAGAGGATCATAAAAGGAATATAATGTATTGAGAAAGGTTAAGGGAACCCAAGTAATAAGATCCTGGGATGATCCCTCAAACGATAAACGAGAACGAAAGTTAAGCGAACCGTATAACAGATCAGCGGTCATTAGGCAAGCAATTAAGAGTTAATCAAGGAGGTTAGGGATGATGATGTCATCAAACCAACATGAAGAGGACACGTGTGGGAGGGTGACATCACATGATGACCTAAGCATGACATAAGGGAAGGAGGTGTGGTTGATTAATAACCACACAATTTTTCATGGTTAAAAAGGTAATTAATCAAAAACAAAAGCTAGCAACCAAGCAAACAAATCACAAAACACAAAAAACACAAAGTTTATTTCACTTTCTTCATCAAAGCTCTCGGCTTTCTTCTTCTTCAAAGAAAGAAAAAGTCAAAATCCTAGATCCAAGCTTTGTTAATTAGCAAGGTAATTATCTAAGGTTCCTTGTGTATAGATATAGATATCCTATAAGTTTAAGCTTCAATTTCCTTCACAATCTCTTCCTAAAAATCATGGAAGAAGAGGGTGAATAGTGTATTTCAAGAACTTAAAATTTTGTTCTTAAGTTTTTGTTTAGATTAAGCTTTGGTAAGGACATTCAAGGGTGATTCCAAGCTCCTTAGTTACTTTTACTCACCAAGGAAGGTATAACCTCATACCCTAGCCCTACTTTTGTATATTTAGAGTTTTGTGTTTTGTATGGTTCATAAGATGCTTGGTTATTGTGTATTTAGAGATGGGTTGGTGTTATGATGTGTTTGGAGTTGTAAATCTTGATAAATAGTTAAATAACTTAAGTAAGCTTTTAGTTCATGATTGGGAAGTAGTATAAGTTGATAATATTGAGTTGTTGGGGCTGTTATGGTGAAGTATGGATGGAGTTTGGTTGTGGGTTGATTGTGGGTTGATTTGGAGTGGTATAAATTTGGGTAATAGCGTAAACATAGCCGTCGTAATGTCCGAATTACTTTAGACTGTTTTTGTTCTTAACATCAGGACCCGACAACTCACTGTTAGGTTTTGACCATTGTCATGATTAGATAGTTCATGTTATGAGCTTCGTTTTGATATGTGGTTCGTTTGAATCCGATGTACGGTTTAGGAGAAACGACCGTTTTAAGTTACGACGTTTCGCGAACGAACCATTACCCCTCGCTTTACTTTGAAACCTTGGTTAAGGACTTTAAATGACTAATTGGGATATGAAACAATTAAGTTAAGTGGATTAGGAAGTTGGTAAGGTACTCGCGAAAGAATCTCCTTAAAACTCTTAATGGTTAATTTATTAAAAATGGTGGAGCCGAGGGTACTCGAACGACTTAGGTGATTCGTTAAGCGTAGGAGTGACCATAAGCGAACGTTAGGGTTCAATTGGTTAAAGTCTAGTTTCTTAAGCGACCGTGGTTTAATTCTGGCTTATGTTGTTGTTCATAGGTTACCAGACCCACTCTAAGCTTAAGTCTACCCCGGAGCACTCAGGCAAGTTTTCTACCCGTTATACTGTTGTTGTGATGTATACATATGTATATACATTATCTTGTGATAGATGCATGGTGGTTAATTAGCAAATCTTGCGATATATTGGAGCATGTGATATGGTATATATGCATGTCTGTTTCATACTCTTGATATATATATATTGCTGATTCAATTGCTTATAAGTTGCATAATACCTATGCTAGAGATAAGCAGTAGTTGCGTATACCCTTAGTATAGGGGACCCAAAGGTGAACACTTTCTAAAACCGGGAGTCGATGTTCCTGAGTATATTATATATATATATATTTATATATATATGGTGATATAGTTTTCAAAACTATTAATCGAATAAGGTTTATTCGATAACTTTATTTTATTAATGAATATTATTTGAATATTCATTCGAGGGCTTATGACTCCGTTTATTTTATTAATGAATATTATTTTGAATATTCATCGAGGGCTTATGACTCCGTTTATTTTATTAATGAATATTTTTGAATATTCATTCAAGGACTTATGACTCCGTTTATTTTATTAATGAATATTTTTAAATATTCATTCGAGGACTTATGACTCCGATTATTTACTAATTATTATTCTTTATTTTATTAAAGAATAATGTTGTTAGGTCACACTTTCACTGTAGAGGGGGTGAATACAGTGTTTATTACAATCAAATCAAACTTCAAGAACTTATGTAACAGAAAACAAACTTTATTGAAATAATAAACTCTGTTACAATCTGGAACTGTTATCTCTCAGTGATGAACAAAATATCACGAGAGCTGCTAGGGTTATAGTAAATAATATTCTCGATAATGATAACACTTATAGTGTAAACCCTATGTCTGTGTTTATATACTACACAGTTACAAGATAATCGCTAATTGATATGGAATATAATTCTGCTTCCTAAAATATATCAATCAGATATCTTCTATTCCAAGTATTCCATTCTTCACGGAATTCCTTCTTCATGCATATCTCTTCTTATGTTTATCTTGATCTTCTTAACTTCAATCATCTACTGTCCTTATCTGATCGTCCTTCAGCACTTAAGTTCTGATATCTATCTCCTGATGCTTATCTCCTGATAACATAAGTACTGATATCCCTTAAGTTCTGTCGTCTAGTATAAGTACTGATCAGTTAAGTACTGATTTGTTCTGTTCAAATAAGATCTGAAATCTAAACATAAAACATATTAGCCATGACATTATCAAATATATCTAACAATCTCCCCCAACTTGTAAATTAGCAAAATCTACAAGTTTAACAGATATTTGATGATGTCAAAAACATTAAGTACAAATGCATGAGAAATAGACAAGATAACTACAACTTACAGTCCTTAAAGCTTTTACCAATTCAACTTCTGATAACAACTTTGGTCTGTATACACATCAGAATTTTAAGTAGTTGTAGATCTTTGACTTGGCTTCATCATTTTCTGATCTCTCTGATGTCAGGAGTTGTTCTGAGATAATTCTTTAATAAACATTTCTCAGCATATCTGAGTTCATCAATCATTCTCCGTTTGACATCTTTAAGCTCTGCAGTATCTTCACCAGTTTGAAATATTGCAGCTCTGAGATCATTAATCTTTTCTTTTCTCAACTCCCGATCTAGTCTTATGACATAAGCTTTGTTAGACTCTAGATTGAATTCAAGCCCCTTAATACCAAGATATGTTCTGATCTGTGCAGTATTAGGCTTCATATCAACAATATCACCATTGTGATTTCTGTACTTTGGAACATATATGCTGTCAAACTTAACAGAATAAAGCCTTTTCTGTCTCTGAATCTGTTCTTTTAAGTAGTTTGCAGCAGTCTCTGTTATTCTGTCATCCACTTGAAGAAAGAAAAGTACATGCTCCAATTCTTCAAAATACTTCAATGGAATGGCATTTTGTCTTATATGATAAACCCTACCATCTGTCATGAAATACAACATGATGTATTCTTTCAAGTAGGTATGGTAAACCATCTGTACAGATTCTAGTTGATTCAATCTCTCAGGAGTTGCTCCAATACCTGGTTCACTCAAGGAAGTTGGATCATCGGTAGTGTTGTGTACTCTTCTTTCATCAGCACTTCCCAATCCAGTTTTATCTCTAGCTTCCTTTCCAGTAACTACTCTTGCTTCAAAACCACTTGGAGTAGTCTTCAAAGATTGAGTCTGTTTTGCTTTAGTGAATCCTGGTAGGAGTGTTTTAGATTTATTTTCTGATATCAAGTTAACTTGAGCACTGTCAGAGGTTACTTGCTTCTTCTGAATATCAGAACTTACAATTTCTTGACTCTGAACAACTTGATCCATGTCAGAGGTTGTTTTAAGAACTTTTCTTGAAGTCAGAGCAAGATCATCTTTTCCATCAGTAATTTCTTCTTCCTCAGGAGGTACATAAGGCTTGATAGGTTCACCAACCTTTTCTTTACCCTTGGATCTTGGATCTATCTGTGGTTGTGATCTAGCCAAAGTTTCTTCAGTATGTATCCTTTCTTTGATCACAATGCCTTTAGGTTTTGGAAGTAACTTTTTACCAGAAGCTTCAGATTTAGATGTGACTTTCTCTGATTTAAGTCTGGCTTCTTCTTCCTTTAAACTTTCCAAGTCCATCCCTGGATTTTCTTGAAGAAATAACTGTCTTGACATTTCCTCATCAAGATCTAGAAGTTCATCAGAACTTATCCTTTTACCAGCAGCAGAACTTATTCTTTTCCCAGTATCAGAACTTGTTCTGTGACTAGCTTGTCTTGATGTAAACCTTCTACCTTGACTATGACCACTACCCATTCCAGAGTTTCCTTGGTCATCTTTTCCATCATCCTTTCCTTGCAGTGACTTGTTGGTTTTGCATTTGGACTTAATTACCTTCTCTCCCTTTTTGGCATCAGCAGGTAATAAAAGAGAGATAAGTAATTCCACTGAGGTCTGGATTGCAGTAAGTTGCGATTGCTGAGAAGCTTGATTTGTCAGAATTTGATCAATCTGAGCTTGTTGCTTCTCTTGAGTTTTCTCAATATAAGCAACCCTGTCAAAGGTAGGTTGGAAGAACTTTTTCTTATCAATTTTCCAAACTTGTTCCTGTTTGATAAAGTTCTCCTGAATCTTGTGTAGCTCTGCATGAGTATTGGAATGAAGACCTTGTAGATGTTTAGTACTCAATGCAGTGACTCTAAGCTGGGTTTTAAAATCATCAGAATGTAACATTTCATCAGCTTTAGTCAAGTGCTCAGCAAGATGTAAAGCATTTGGAACACATGAAACTGAGTTCCATTCCTTAGTCCACTCCTGACCTGCAGGAGTTTCACTCCAAGGTACTGGTGCATCCCTGATAACAAACTCCTTTACCAGTTCAGACTTAGGAAGAGTCAGTGGAGGAGTATGTCCTGAAGGACCTGCTTCATCAGCATCTACAGTTGTAGCAGCCTCACCAGTATCTCCAACATTTGCAGCATCAGAACTTAGAGAATCAGTATCTTCTGATAAGACAACTGTGTGAGTAGCAATGGAGGCTTCAACATCCTCTAATTGCTGATCTGATACTAAGTTCTGATCAATAGCCATATCCTGATGCTCACCTAAAATCTGATCATCAGCATCTTGATGCAGAGAAGGTGTTAGTGATAACTCAGGAGTTTGAACAACATCAGTAACAGGTGTTGTGGAAGAATTATTTGCTGTTGGAGCTTCTAAGAAAAGTATTTCAGGCACAACCAGGTTCTGAATATCAATTTCAGCACTTGTGCCTGGATCAACAAGAGACATAGAAGGTGAATTAGCCTTGTCAGATACAGGTTCCTGAGATGGAGTTGATGGAGAAGAAGTGACTGGAGCAAATTCCTTGTCTTGTGAGATCAGAGATTCCTGATCCCCTTCCTTAGCTGCTTCCTCCTCATCATCTGAAACTGGCCTTTGTGCCCTCTGTTTCTTGTACTTCCTTGTTGATTTGGATTCCTTGGGAGTTTCAGGAACCGTCATACGTCTAAGCCTCTTGAGAAGCCTAGAACCCCCAATTGCAGAATCCTTCTGAGAAGTTGCCTTCTCAGCTTCATTTACCACAGATAAGTCAAGTAAAGGGTTAGACTGAAAAATCAGAACTTAGACCTATACCAGAACTTAACAGTCATCAGAACATAATGTCTTAACTCGAAAAAGGAATGCTCATCTTAGTAAATACTCATACAAGTTCTTAGTTATGAACGTCAGAACTTAATCATCAGAACGTGTAACTAGAACATGTCCTCAGAATTTGTGCAAAAATGACACAATGACTGTTTATCTAAAATAACATAGACCACCACAGAAATTTCATCATTCATATGGAGTGATGTGTGTGTGCATTAAGCTAAATAAATAATAAAGAGTAAAGTCTGATCTACTTCAGTACATCTTAGAAATAAGTCATAATTAAAATTTTGCTAAAGAGCTGTCATTATCCTGAAACCTGCTGATAAATGAGTTCATGCATGAGTCCACCTCAACTGTTTTTGTGCTAATTTTATGCATCTTTTGAAATTCTATTTTACAGTGGCTTCTCAGTGTAAGTGAGTCACGACTGTTTATCAGAATTTATGCTATTATCAGAGTATTTCTCCAGTAATCATAGAGTGTGAAAAGTCACCAAGAAAATATTTTGCTTTTCTAATGCATATTTACTTAATACCAGCAATGCACTTGGGTCGTCCCATTCACATTTTTACTCTAGATCTCAAAGGAGTACCTGATATTATTCTTTGATTCTTGTTCTTCTTCTTTTGATAAGTGAGGTTTATCAGCACTTAGTACATTCAGCAGTTTTACTAGAATCAGAACTTAAACAGATGAGTAGCATTATTCTAATTTGTGACTTAGTAATAAGATATACAAAGTAAACTTAACTAAGCTCAGTTATCAGAATTTGCTTGTGTCATAAGATTTCCACAGAAATAATTACTTCTTTCATGGGATCATTTGTTTATTGAAGACTAGTAGGTCAGTATCTAGCACAATTATCCTCATAGGATTGAATAGTTACTGAAACAGACATATCACTTATCAGAGTTTAGAAACATATATCAGACAACAGTCAGTACTTAAGGACATTTATCAATTAATGCACAGAATATACAAAGAGATTAATTCTGTAAATACTGATCATAAAGTCTGATAACATAGAACAAGTTTAAGCAGATTTAGAGAAAGAACCTGAAATCATTCCAAGTTCATTTACCAATTTTGAAAAGGTAGCTTCACACAGTGGTTTTGTGAAGATATCTGCTACTTGTTGATCTGTGGGAACAAAATGCAATTCCACTGTACCTTCATCCACATGTTCCCTGATGAAATGGTACCTGATGCTGATGTGCTTTGTCATAGAGTGTTGAACTGGATTACCTGTCATAGCAATAGCACTTTGATTATCACAGTAAATAGGGATTTTGAAATATGTTAACCCATAATCCAGTAACTGATTCTTCATCCAGAGAATCTGTGCACAGTAGCTTCCTGCAGCAATATACTCTACTTCTGCAGTTGATGTGGAAATTGACTTTTGTTTCTTGCTATACCAAGAAACCAACCTGCCTCCAAGAAATTGGCAGCTACCACTTGTGCTTTTCCTGTCAATTTTGCAACCTGCAAAATCTGCATCTGAGTAACCTATTAATTTAAAATCTGATTCTCTAGGATACCATAATCCTAGATCAGCTGTTCCTTTAAGATACTTAAAGATTCTTTTTACAGCTGTTAAGTGAGGTTCTCTTAGATCTGCTTAAAATCTTGCACAAAGACAGGTAGCAAACATGATATCTGGTCTACTAGCAGTTAGATAGAGAAGTGAGCCAATCATACCTCTGTAATCAGTAATATCTACTGAATTACCAGTATCCTTATCCAGTTTTGTTGCAGTGGCTATGGGAGTGGATGCACTTGAACAGTCTTGCATTCCAAATTTCTTCATCAAGTTTCTGGTGTACTTAGATTGACAAATAAAAGTTCCTTCTTCACTCTGCTTGACTTGAAGGCCCAGAAAATAACTAAGTTCTCCCATCATACTCATCTGATATCTTGACTGCATTAGTTTGGCAAACTTTTTGCAAAGTTTGTCATTTGGAGACCCAAAAATAATATCATCAACATAAATCTGGATCAAAAGTAAGTCCTTGCCATGGTTGAGATAGAACAGTGTTTTGTCAATAGTTCCTCTGTTGAATCCACTTTCCAGAAGAAACTGAGCTAAAGTCTCATACCATGCTCTAGGAGCTTGCTTAAGTCCATAAAGTGCTTTATCAAGCCTGTAGACATAATCTGGATGTTTAGAATCTACAAAGCCTGGAGGTTGTTCAACATATACTTCCTCTTCCAATTCTCCATTGAGAAAAGCACTTTTCACATCCATTTGAAAGACAGTAAACTTTTTGTGAGCAGCATAAGCCATGAATATCCTTATGGCTTCTAACCTAGCAACTGGAGCAAATGTTTCATCATAGTCAATTCCCTCCTGTTGAGAATATCCTTTTGCAACCAGCCTTGCCTTGTTCCTTACAATTATGCCATCACTGTCAGTTTTGTTTCTGAATACCCACTTTGTACCAACAACCGATCTATTCTTAGGTCTTGGCACTAAGGTCCAGACTTTGTTTCTTTCAAATTCATTCAACTCTTCCTGCATTGCTTGCACCCAATCAGCATCTTGAAGAGCTTCTTCCACTTTCTTTGGCTCAGACTGAGAGAGAAAAGAATTGTAAAGACATTCATTCGAAGTACCTGTTCTAGTTCTGACACCTGCCTCAGGATTTCCAATTATCAAGTCAGGTGTATGTGATTTTGTCCACTTCCTTGCAGATGGAAGATTTTCTCTAGAAACTGGATGCTCCCCCATGATTCATGCTGTCTTCGGTTTCATTTTCTGATGCTCCCCCTGAAACTATGCTCTCTGAGTTGGATCCTTCAGTATTTAGATTTTCAGTACTGTCAGTACTTGGCTTATCAGAACTTGACGAATCAGAATTTGAAGAGCCAGATGTATGTTCTGATGCTTCTTGAGATGTGATAATATCTTGAGTATGCTCCCCCTGCATTGATGCATCTTCCTTTGACGTAGTCATCACAGTTTCAATAACATCAGAGTTTAATCCATCAGAATTTACAGTATCAGGACTTAGACTGTCAGGACTTGAGGTATCAGAATATGAATCTTCATTTTCAAATCTCAGCTGATCATGATCAATGCAATCTTCAAGTCCAGTGATCTTCTTGTCATCAAAAGAGACATTGATAGATTCCATGACCACTTTTGTTCTCAAATTATAGACTCTGAAGGCTTTTGTAGAAAGTGGATATCCAACAAAGATTCCCTCATCAGCTTTTAGATCAAACTTGGATAGCTGTTCAGGATGAGTCTTGAGAACAAAACACTTACATCCAAATACATGAAAGTATTTGAGATTTGGCTTCTTGTTCTTCACCATCTCATATGGAGTTTTTCCATGCTTGTTAATGAGTGTTGCATTTTGAGTAAAACAAGCAGTCTGCACAGCTTCAGCCCAGAAATAGGTTGGAAGCTTTGCTTCTTCAAGCATTGTTCGTGCAGCTTCAATGAGAGTTCTATTCTTCCTTTCAACAACTCCATTTTGCTGTGGAGTTCCAGGAGCAGAAAATTCCTGCTTTATTCCATGATTTTTACAGAACTCTACCATTATCAGATTCTTGAATTCAGTGCCATTATCACTCCTCAAAATTTTCACAGAATCTTTGATCAATTTATCCAGATGTTTGACATGATCAATCAGGATAGATGCAGTTTCACTTTTTGTGTGCAAGAAATACACCCATGTGTATCTGGTGAACTCATCTACTATGACCAACGCATATTTCTTCTTTGCAATAGACATGACATTCACTGGACCAAATAGATCAACATGAAGCAGATAATAAGGCTCAAGAATTGATGATTCAGTCTTGCTCTTGAATGAAGATTTTCTTTGTTTAGCCTTCTGACATGAGTCACAAAGACCATCAGGAACAAACACTGATTTTGGCAGTCCTCTCACAAGATCTTTCTTGATCAGTTCATTTATCTTGTTGAAGTTTAAATGAGAGAGTTTCTTGTGCCAATTCCAGCTTTCTTCAGTTGAGGCTCTACTTACTAAACAGATTGCAGAACCATCAGAACTTGTTGAAAGCTTAGCTTCATAAATGTTACCACGCCTGAATCCCTTCTGAACAATTTTTCCTTTAGATTTACTAACTATTTCACAATGTTCTGCAAAGAAATCAACATGATAACCTCTGTCACAGATTTGACTTATACTCAGTAAGTTGTGTTTAAGTCCTGAGACCAGAGCTACATCTTTAATGATGACATTCCCAAGATTGATATTGCCATATCCCAAAGTTTTTCCAATATTGCCATCTCCATAAGAAACACTTGGGCCAGCTTTCTCCACAAAGTCTGATAGCAGGGTCTTATTTCCAGTCATATGTCCTGAACATCCACTGTCCAGAACTAAAATATTTTTCCTGTTGCCCTGCAATCAAAAAGACCACTAATTATTAGTTTTAAGGACCCAGACTTGCTTGGATCCTTTGGCCTTTTTAGGTTTGTTAACATTTGCAGCGGATTTAGCATCAGATTTTATGTTAACAGTTTTCTTATCAGAACTTATACTACCAGACTTTGAATCAGAACTTACACTAGAAGGAACAACAGAAACTTTCTTTAAAGAAGGTTTTATTTGATAATAATCATAGTACAAACTATGATATTCCTTACAAGTATAAATGGAATGCCATAAACTACCACAATGAAAACAAGGATTTTGTGGTTTGTATCTAACAGACTGACTCTTAACTCCTGATTTTGAAGATAAGGAGTTAATATTCTTATTTTTCCTGCAAAAAGAAGCCAGATGGTTAGAACTTCCACAGTTATGACACGCTTTCCTAGGAGCATCAGGAACAGATTTATAGTTATTGCTTTTATTCACACCTTCCTTTCCATTCCTGTTTTTCCTAGGTGATTTTACCTTGTTTGCATTCTTAACATCTTTCAGCTTATGCTTAAGCTGCTTCTTTGTCATTAAGCCTATGTTAACTTCAGCTGTCTTTTCCTGTTTTAGTTTGTCAGAAGCTAATTCCTTTTTAACTTCTGATTTCTCATTTTCAGATTTTTCAGTTACAAACTTAACAGGTTTTAACTTCGGCTTTTGCTTATCAACAGGCTTAATTTCTACAGTTCCTTTTTCATTTTTATTTTCTCCATAACCTAAGCCCTCTTTCCAGTTTCCACTACTTAGCAAATTTTGAGTTGTTTTGCCAGAGTTAGTCCAAGTTCTGATAATCTCTCTCTCCTTTTCTAACTCAGTTTTTAGAGATTCATTCATTTTTAGCACTTCATCCCTAACATAAATAGCATCATCTCTATCCTTCTGAGTTTGATGGAACATGACTAACTCTTTTTCTAAGAAATCATTTCTTTTCCTAAAAGCAAGATTTTCAGAAGTTAATCTTTCACATGTTAAAGTTTGATCTCTATAACTAACAAACATGGTTTTAAGATATCTTCTCAACTCATTAATATCATCAGTATGAAAAGCATAAGTAGTCTGAGGTACCTTTGTTTCAGCAGCTTCAGAACTGCTCTCAGAACTTGATTTATCAGCATTTGCCATCAATGCATAGTTCTCCTCACTTTCAGAGTCTGAGGTGTCTGTCCAGCTTTTCTGCTTTGTGACAAGAGCTTTGCCTTTGTCACTCTTGGTCTTCTTGCAATCAGGAGATATGTGGCCTTTCTCACCACAATTATAACATTTAACATTAGCGTAATCTCCTCTGTCAGACTTTCCTCCTCTTCCTTCAGATCTTCTAAAATTCTTCTTATCAGAACTTATGCCTTTTCTGGAAAACTTCTTTCCCTTCCTGAACTTCCTGTATGCAATCTTTGTGATTCCTTTCACCATAAGAGCACACAGCTTCATCATCTCCTCATCAGCATCAGTTTCAGGCAAGCTTTCAGAATCTTAGTCATCATCACTCTCAGAACTTGATGACTCAGTATCAGACTTTATGATAAGAGCTTTACCCTTGTCTTTCTTTGAGGAAGGTGGTTTGGGGGATTCCTCTTCAGCCTTGAGAGCAACTGTCCTTGACTTTCCTCCTTTCCTCTTGCTTCTTTGTTCCATCTCAAGTTCATGAGTCTTGAGCATTCCATAGATTTCATCAAGAGTTGTTTCATCAAGATTGTAGTTGTCTCTTATTGTTGTTGCCTTCAAATCCCAACATTCAGGAAGAGCTAACAGGAATTTAAGGTTTGTATCTTCAAGATCATACTCCTTATTAACCAATGACAAGTCATTCAAGAGTTTGACAAATCTATCATATACATCAGTCAATGACTCATTAGTCCTAGAGTCAAAGTGTTCATACTCTTGAGTGAGTATTGTCTTCCTGTTCTTCTTAACTGTTTCAGTTCCTTGACACCTTGTCTCCAGTGCATCCCATATCTCCTTAGCAGTCTTGCAGTTGATTACCCTGTTTGACATTACATTATCAATGACACTATGCAATAAGTGTCGTACCTTGGCATCCTTAGCAATAGATGCTATATCTTCAGCAGTGTAATCACTCTTTTCCTTTGGTACGGTCTTTGCTGCTTCACCTGCAACTACAACAGCGAGCTTGGTAGGTTTGTGAGGCCCTTCCTTGATTCTATCAAGGTATTCTGGATCTGTTGCTTCCAGAAACATGGTCATCCTTACCTTCCATATGGGATATTCAGATGGTCTCAATATGGGAACTCTGATAGTCTCATATCGACTCTGAGTTGATGTCTTTGATGATTCCTCAGTTTTGGTAGGCTTAGTTGGAGTTTCTGTGTCAGACATGATTGTGTTTGGATCTTTAACTGTATGTGTGT
Source organism: Apium graveolens (assembly GCF_009905375.1). Lineage (NCBI taxonomy): Eukaryota > Viridiplantae > Streptophyta > Magnoliopsida > Apiales > Apiaceae > Apium > Apium graveolens. Next base: position 173,628,519 of record NC_133656.1, read on the forward strand.
TAACAGAAGGCTCTGATACCACTTGTTAGGTCACAATTTCACTGTAGAGGGGGTGAATACAGTGTTTATTACAATCAAATCAAACTTCAAGAACTTATGTAACAGAAAACAAACTTTATTGAAACAATAAACTCTGTTACAATCTGGAACTGTTATCTCTCAGTGATGAACAAAATATCACGAGAGCTGCTAGGGTTATAGTAAATAATATTCTCGATAATGATAACACTTATAGTGTAAACCCTATGTCTGTGTTTATATACTACACAGTTACAAGATAATCGCTAATTGATATGGAATATAATTCTGCTTCCTAAAATATATCAATCAGATATCTTCTATTCCAAGTATTCCATTCTTCACGGAATTCCTTCTTCATGCATATCTCTTCTTATGTTTATCTTGATCTTCTTAACTTCAATCAACTACTGTCCTTATCTGATCGTCCTTCAGCACTTCAGTTCTGATATCTATCTCCTGATGCTTATCTCCTGATAACATAAGTACTGATATCCCTTAAGTTCTGTCGTCTAGTATAAGTACTGATCAGTTAAGTACTGATTTGTTCTGTTCAAATAAGATCTGAAATCTAAACATAAAACATATTAGCCATGACATTATCAAATATATCTAACAAATGTGTCGATAATCAAACTCAATTTTGATTATTCAATTAAAGATATTACTTTCGTATAAGTATATCTTTGGTTATTTAATATTCATTTCAAGTATAAGTTTTACAACTTCTACTTCAATTATTTTTATAAAGATTATTCTTTATGGGAATATTATTTAAATAATAATATTAAGATATTTTCTAATATTTCGGGACTGATTTAATTCATTAAATCAGCATTACTCCAAACATTCTTAAAAATGTTTTCAAGTCTTCAAAATGATTTTAAAAGTTAGAGCGGATCCCAAAACTCATTTTTATAGTTAAGATCTTCCTTTCGAAGTGGATTTAAATACTCGCTCAAAACTTGAGGGATCCGACTCAGTGGTGTATTTTACATTCACAACGAAGTTGCTGTTTTGATAAATGAATTGATTACTTACCCAACGTTCGGGAAGTAAGTCCATCTATTGAGTCGGCATAAGCAACATGGGCTCAGTGGGCGTCCATGAAAGTGTAAGTGGCTCAGTGAGAGTCCATCAAATGTGTAAGTGGCTGAGTGGCAGTCCAGCATAAGGTCCTATTGCGGCCAGGGTGATGACCAGTGGGGAATTCATCCATCTACTAGTAGAAAAGGTTACTTATTGGTATCTTTGCCTGATCAGCAAGATATCAGGTTTATGCCAAAGTTTTCTCCTTTCCAAATTCATTGGATATTACAACTCTGTTTATAATTTTCATAATAGAGGTTTTCAAGGAGTGTATGAAATATATATATATATAGGTGTATATATGTATCGGGACTTAATGAAGTATCTCGTAACTTTATTATTTATAATGATATTTCAAGGATTGAATCTATCCAAATCTTATCTTGTAGTCTCATCTATGTGATGAACTTTTGTCACGGATTATACCTTGAACGGTGGTAGTTCAAGTAGTATTCGGAAAAGATATAAGTATATTGGAGTATCTTGTAACTTCATCTTTTAAACTTATATCTAGTAAATGATTATCTTGTGCATGTCAAAGATTTTCAGAAAAATGTTGAGACAAGGTTAGATATATGAGATCACCTTGCAACGATATTTTTATATAGTTATAAAATGGAACTCTGTGTATATTATACATGTCAGAGGATTTCAAAGATTGTGAAAAGTATATATATATATATATACTGAATATTTTGCGACTTGGTCGCATTAAGATATCAACTTGGTTCATTTCTTCTTGACCAAGACTTTCATGAGTACTATGAGGATGCTCATATATTGTTAATTATTATACATATTATTTTGGTGGGCTTGTTGCTCACCGTTGCTTTCTTCTTTCATCACACAACAACAGATAGAAAAGATGAACAAGACCAAGCTTCCAATTCGTAAGCGGTTAGAAAACGTTCCGCAGTTTTCTGGAAGCGTTGATGCCGCTGTAGCTGAGGTAGAAATTACCATAGGCTAGGCTTTCAACTTCTGATGTACCAGACTTATGTATCTATATGAATTTTAATAATGGCAAAGAAATGTAAATTTATTCAGAAACCCTTTTAAGGTGTAACGGTTTATAATTGTGGAATAAAATGACTTGTGTTATTTTTGGTATTCATCTCTGAGACTATAACTTGTGGTGTGTGTGTGTATATTGTGGGGTCACAGTACTCAGTAGTTGGTTGACTATTAAGATTAAGTATTGATAAGGGAAATGGAACTCGTGACAACCCGAATCCCCAACCCCGGATTCGGGGGTGTTACAGAAATGGTATCAGAGCTAAGCGTTACAAACCTCAGAGATGAAGTGACGTTAAAATAATTTCACTAAGAGAAATAAGAACTCTTGCCAAGTTCATAGTCGGGCTACCTAATGTAGTACTGAAAGTTAAAACCCTTACGGGAACCCTTATAAATATCATGATAGTAACATAGTTCATTATCATATAGGGCAGTGGTGTACCAAACCCTGAGGTTCAGGAGCATCAACATGAGGATGTTTTATTACATGTTGGAGATCAAATTGTGAATCCGATAGAGTACCCTAACGAGGGACCGGATGAGATTCATATTGAGAATGTTGCGGTTGAGGATGTTATCCCAAAAGGGATTGTTGCTGAGGAGGATCTCGTGGAGGATCCTGACGGGAATGAAGAGAGGACCGCTGAGGAATTGATGACCGTAGTCAGGGTGACTACCAGAGCAAGAATGGCCGCGAGGGTGGCACTAGAGGATGAAGAGTTACCAAGGGCACAAAGGTTAATGTAAGTCATATGTCATAGCCTATTTGTATATTCGAGGATTCAACTCAACTCAAATAAGAATGTAATAAGTAAATAGTGGATCGACCGTCAGAGAGATCTCGCAAAGTAATATCTGTCAAAGGATTCAGAAACAAGGTTCATCTACAGACTTGAGGAGGTAATTCACTGGAAGAAGTTCAAGAAGTTGATCATGCCTCAGTGATATAAATCAAGATCGTGGATTTAATCAAGTGACAGAGATCTCGTCAGAGTATCATTAATTACAAGGATTTAATCTGAAGAAAATCAAAGCGTCAAAGTCAAGACATGAAGAAACGTCACGGAAGTTAGTCACTCATGAACCAGACAGTACATTGAGTGTCAACGTTGAAGTGGTGGAATTGATTCATAATTTTCAGTGATTTTCAGAAGATTTGCAGAAGAATGGTTGCTGCTCAAGACTAGAATTAATTCTCTATTAATTAATTAAGTCATCTAATTTAATTAAGAAAATAAATTATATCTGCGAAGAATAATTTATTTATTAATTGAATTAATTGATTAATTAATTCTGAATTAATTTTAGGAATTTTCAGAAGTTTAATTGGTTTAAAAACAGTCTTAAAACAGCAAGACAATTGAAAATGAACTAGCATGACAATCTGGATTGTCATACCGATTGTCATGCCAAGTCATTTCAATTGTCATACCGAAAGTTACACTAGGAAGGAGATTGTCTTGCTAGTTCAATTGATTGTCATACCGAAAGTCTTGCTAGTTCATTCTGATTGTCTTGCTAGCTCTAAGGATAGTCCTACCGATTGTCTTGCTGAGCTCAGAGATTGTCTTGCCAGTTCAATTCTATTATGTTGATTAAAAGAAGCAGACAAGTAGCAGATCAATTATCCATCCAATACACAAGTCAAAAACAAGAACACCGCAGCCGCAGCAAATATTTCATTTTTCATCTGCTTACTTCAAGATTAAATTTCTAGTTTGTAAAGTTAAATCCAATCAACTAGAAATCATTCTCTTGTTCTTATGTAACAATCTAGCGGATCAAAATCCCTAGAACTTAATCTCAAATCGCGTTTAGCATTTGATTCTAATTATTGCAAAAATAGAAAAAGTTCATGTCGAATTTATTCTAAATTTGTGATAATTAATTTGAGATTAATTCCTTGTAATCGATACAGTTGTTGTAACACCTTTCAAGTTTAATAATATTTTTATTTAACTTGAATTTTGTTTCACATTTTTTATTCTGCATTTAATTCGATTATTCGGTATTGTTTGTATTCAACCCCCCCTTCTACAAACACATTGGGACCCAACAATTGGTATCAGAGCCTTCTGATTAACGAACAAATCAAGATCCTAGACTTTTGTGATTTTTCAACTCCTTGAATTTTTATTTATTCAAAAATTCATAATGACTTCACATAAAGTTGGAACCGTTAAAATTCCACAATTTGATAAAGAGAATTATATCATGTGGAAGAAGAAGATGCTATTATTCTTACAAGTTGCAAATCCCAAATATTCAAACTTGTTAAAGAAGGGTATAAAAACTCCGATGGTTATTGAACCAGAGGTAATAATAGATGGTGTGGTGACTACTGAAGCTAGAACCTATCCAAAAGAGCCTGAAGATTTTACTCCTGCTGAGAAGGAAGAAGCCTCCTTGGATGCCAGCCTTCAATTAATATTAATTGATTCCCTTGATCCCTTGATGAACAGACATGTGATGAACTGTAAAAATTCCAAACACATGTGGGAAACTATTGAGGTGATTAATGAAGGCACAGAGGAAGTTAGGGAGAACAAGTTGGAAATCCTAACCTCTAAATATGAACATTTCAAATCAAATCCAGGAGAAGGAATTACTGAAGTGTTTGAGAGGTACAATGCGTTGATTAACAACCTGAACATCAATGGAAAGTATTATTCAATCAGGGAGGTCAACAAAAGTTCCTTTTAACACTGCCAGCTCATCTTGAACATAGAATCACTGCCATTAGAGAAGCTAGAGATCTGAGTGAGATTTCTTTGGACAGGCTCTATGGAGTGTTAAAAACCTATGAGTTGGAGCAGATTCAACAGAAGGAAGTCTACGGGAAGGATAGAATGGTCAGCACATCTACTGCACTTGTAGCTGAAGGTCAACAACAACAACAATCTCAACAGTTAGAAAGAATGGTACAGTTTTCCAAGGGTGAGGAAAATGAGTTAGTAGCAGAATATGATCCTCCTACTACAAATCAATCAAGTGATGATTTTTATTCCTTGGAAGAGCTGGAGCAATTGGAAGATGAATCAATGGCCCAAATTGTCAAGAGATTCTCCCATGTCAGATTCAGGAGGAATCCCAAGCTTAAGTACAAGTCCAACTACAACAAATTCCAGAAAGGTGGATCTTCATCCTCTAACACCAGCAGTGGTGGGTACAAAACATGGATGGTTGATCGAAGCACCATTAGATGCTATAACTGCAATGAGTTGGGACACTTTGCCACAGAATGTAGGAAGCCAAAGCAAGTAAGAAAGAACTCTGAAAGGGCTTATCTGGCAAAGGGAAGAAGCTGGGATGATACTGACAGTGAAGATGAAGATGAAGGAAATCTTGCTCTTATGGCTGTTGATGGAAAAGCTTCATCGTCAAGAATAGAGGTAAAACTTTCTGATGCTGAAATGATTTATCATCTAAGAGGTAACTTAGATTGTGCACGTCGTGATAATGAACTGTTAAGTTTACAGATCACAGACCTTGAGAAAGAGGTCAATGAATTAAGACTTGTGCACATTAATCAAGACAAATTAAAAGAACAGGTATCTTTTCTAGAGAATAGAGTTGACTGTTATAGAAAACTCGAAACTATTCTCAAAGACAAGATCACCGGTCTTGAGACTAAGGTTAGAGCCTACTTCAATTCTTGTTCGAAGGCTAAAGAGTTCTACAGTAAGCAAGCTGTTAATCAAACATCTGGAATAGGTTATGATTATAATGCTGCTATTGGAGAATTAGGCATAAACTCCCCTCCTCATGTCTGTGCTAAAGGGAGGGAAGTACTACATGTGCTTAAGAGTGTTGATGAACCCCTCTATAAAGCATCAATTGCTGAACCATTTGATGCGACCTCTTCTGTTATTCAAGAAGAAATACGTGCTGAGGATCATGCCTATGAGAAGATTGTTTCCAAGTCAAGTGAGTCGAAAGTTCCAGTCAAAGTTGTGAAAGCAACTGAGACTAACTCAGACACACATGAGTTGGATAACAATAATGCCATGTCTACCATGCATAAATTGCCTGCTGTTAATCACTCTCATAAAGCATGTGGTGTTGCTAATTGTATGTCTTGTGCTTTTAATATGATGTATGCTTATTTTAATGGTAAGCATGTGTCTAATGATAAGACTACTCCTCGTCAGCATGTGAATAACAAGAAGCATGATAGATCTAAGACTGCTAGTCCTTCTAAGGCTAGAAATGAGACATTTGTGCCTAAGCTTAAACAGAAATTTGTTAAGGCTGTTTACAAGGTCAAATGTTCAGTCATTGAGGATGTTGAGATCGTTAAAATTAAAAATGTTGTTTTGCCTAACAAAGGACAATTCTACAAGTATGCCGGGCCCAACCAAGTTTGGGTTCCGAAGAAGGTCTAATCCATTTGAAGTGCAGGGCATTAAACAGGTGTAATCGGTAGTGTGGATTCTTGACAGTGGATTATCAAGACATATGACCGGAGATAGAGCCCTGCTATCAAATGAGGATTGAGAAAGCTGGCCCCCTGATTACCTTTGGAGATAACAACAAAGGTTTATCTGAGGGATATGGCTGTTTGCAAGCTGGGAATGTTATCATTGTAATTTTGTATATTGTGCTAGGTTATTATCAGGAAGCAGTATCTAACATATAGCACCAGTGACGAGACTTGAGAATATTACGACATATCAGACACCTGCTGCACATTACACTTGGAATTGTACTCTAGTAAGATGTGTACAAGTGTACTCCTGGTTGGTAAGTCAAAAGAGGAAGTCAATGCACCACAGTTCATGGACTTTGCAGCTGCAGATCTATTGGACTATGCAATCTCTTCTTCACAATCTCATTTCAGGTTGGTATGAACTAGTATACTGCTCAAGCAATCGTCAAGGACATGGTATGGCACTCTAACTGCAGTTACAGTTTTATATGAATAAGTAGAGTCGTCATATTTATAACTATCTTATCACTAGGCACAATCATATTGTTTTATATGTTCAGTGGTATATTGTTTATGCAACATAACAATTAGTATCTAAAGTACTTGACAAGTATCGATCAATGATATCTTGTTAACATTATGTTGCAGATATTTGTAAGCTTTTGACATGAATGAGAATTACTTAGACTTTACCCTAAGTGATCAATGTTTTATCAAAAACTCATTCATATTGAAAAACAAAATCAAACTTCTTTCTACATTAGTGATTTCTTATGTCATGTAAAATCTTTTGAAATCACTATTGTAAATCATTTTCTCTCTATTACCATATATTCTGTGTTACAGGTTCAGTCTCCAATGACTTTCTTTCATTGACAGTCATGAGGTTGAAAACCCACAACGTTTATCCCAGACTGTAAAGACAAACACAAAAACAGAACCAACCAACACTCTCTTACCACTAAATGTAGTATGAATGAGCATGAGGGAGATAGTGCCTTAGTGCACCACATAAGGAAGGTTCTGTAGTCAACCCAGTAGCTCTGTCTCCTACATAGATGAGTAGTATTTAAACCGAGACAACTGCTAGCCCCCATACATCTTCTCAAAAAGATGTAATGGTTGAAAAGGCACAAAAACTGTTACTAGATTCATTCTCTCAACAGGGTGAGTCTATTGAATTTTGCCTGTCGGCCAAGGTATCCGATGTAGTGTCACCACTTCAAACATAAACAATTCTTGATGCACAAGGAGAGCTTACACACACAAAGGATGAGTTGACGGAAACAAGAGTTTCGACCATTTTAAGGTCAGATTCGATTGTTCAAGGTTCGTTAGTGGACCAATTGCCTTTACAGGTGTTAGGAGAGGATACTGATCCAAAAGCCACATGTCAGTGGTCAGTGTCTACCTCCCCAGGCTTAAATCCCCTGGATGCATCTGCGGATAGTGGATCTGACATAGGCGCAGATCGGCAACTTGTTGACAATGATTCAGATATTACCTGATGAGTCACAAGGAAATGTCTTCACAGACATTAGAAGGGAACCTTGATCTTTATGCTAAATTCTTTGGATCATTGTTTACCTTCCCAGAATTCAAATCTGGAACCCTAAAAGGGAAACTAGCAACTTGTAAATTATGACTCAGATTCATCTGACGAGTTTAACAAGGATGGGGATTTGTGAACTCCCATTGCACCACCTGTGACCTCCTTAAGGATGGCTAAGGTGATTTTCCTTGCATGTACAGCTGGATTATGGAGCTATGAGAGAAGAGTGATACACTTGTGAGAATGAGTGTAAACACGAGTGGAGAGAAGAGTGAAACACATGTGAGGTACACTAAACAGAATCACACACTCACAGTGAGGTAGAAAGAGAAACTACTTGTTATTTCTTTTCCAACCAAGTGAAATATGAGAACTCCTTTAGACGACGACATACATTCCTTCTTTAAGGGGGAGATAAAAGCTTAAGAAATAGTTTGGAGGATTCCTCAACTAAGGGGGAGAAATAGCAGGGAGGAAGAAAAAGATCCTAAAAATGTACACTACACCACACCATTGTTGTTTCTAACTACGGATCCTATTGTACGGGAGAGGTGGTAAACACAAGGTGATTTCCTAGTAAGGGAAGAAGCAGTTAGGGGAGTACCATTGGTTTTTATCTGCGGATCCTATTGTACGGGAGATGTGGTAAAACGAAGGTGATCTTCTTTAATCAGTTGATTCTCATAGGGGGAGAAGCAAGAGAGATATGTGCTTCTCAACAGGAAATATGGTTGTACAAATGAAGATGGAACTACTTGAAGATATGTTCAGTCTAGAGGAACATCTACTTGGAATCTGGAAAATGTTAAATCTAGTCCAGAGCTTTTCTGCTATTTACTTTGCATGTATGTTTATATCTTTTTCTTATTTGTTAGTTGAGTTATCCTCTAGGTATTTGTGTGTTATTGTCTAACAAACAAATAGGGGGAGATTGTAAGTCATATGTCATAGCCTATTTGTATATTCGAGGATTCAACTCAACTCAAATAAGAATGTAATAAGTAAATAGTGGATCGACCGTCAGAGAGATCTCGCAAAGTAATATCTGTCAAAGGATTCAGAAACAAGGTTCATCTACAGACTTGAGGAGGTAATTCACTGGAAGAAGTTCAAGAAGTTGATCATGCCTCAGTGATATAAATCAAGATCGTGGATTTAATCAAGTGACAGAGATCTCGTCAGAGTATCATTAATTACAAGGATTTAATCTGAAGAAAATCAAAGCGTCAAAGTCAAGACATGAAGAAACGTCACGGAAGTTAGTCACTCATGAACCAGACAGTACATCGAGTGTCAACGTTGAAGTGGTGGAATTGATTCATAATTTTCAGTGATTTTCAGAAGATTTGCAGAAGAATGGTTGCTGCTCAAGACTAGAATTAATTCTCTATTAATTAATTAAGTCATCTAATTTAATTAAGAAAATAAATTATATCTGCGAAGAATAATTTATTTATTAATTGAATTAATTGATTAATTAATTCTGAATTAATTTTAGGAATTTTCAGAAGTTTAATTGGTTTAAAAACAGTCTTAAAACAGCAAGACAATTGAAAATGAACTAGCATGACAATCTGGATTGTCATACCGATTGTCATGCCAAGTCATTTCAATTGTCATACCGAAAGTTACACTAGGAAGGAGATTGTCTTGCTAGTTCAATTGATTGTCATACCGAAAGTCTTGCTAGTTCATTCTGATTGTCTTGCTAGCTCTAAGGATAGTCCTACCGATTGTCTTGCTGAGCTCAGAGATTGTCTTGCCAGTTCAATTCTATTATGTTGATTAAAAGAAGCAGACAAGTAGCAGATCAATTATCCATCCTATACACAAGTCAAAAACAAGAACACAGCAGCCGCAACAAATATTTCATTTTTCATCTGCTTACTTCAAGATTAAATTTCTAGTTTGTAAAGTTAAATCCAATCAACTAGAAATCATTCTCTTGTTCTTGTGTAACAATCTAGCGGATCAAAATCCCTAGAACTTAATCTCAAATCGCGTTTAGCATTTGATTCTAATTATTGCAAAAATAGAAAAAGTTCATGTCGAATTTATTCTAAATTTGTGATAATTAATTTGAGATTAATTCCTTGTAATCGATACAGTTGTTGTAACACCTTTCAAGTTTAATAATATTTTTATTTAACTTGAATTTTGTTTCACATTTTTTATTCCGCATTTAATTCGATTATTCGGTATTGTTTGTATTCAACCCCCCCTTCTACAAACACATTGGGACCCAACAGTTAATGAGGGCAGAAGGAGTGGGGCCTTCCACGGCACCAATTATACCAGTATCAGACCCTCTTCTAGAGGTTCCTGTAGACATCCATGAGGTTCCACCAATTCCTGTTCCCTCCCCTGTACAGAGCCTAGCACCTACTGAGGAAATGCCACCTTTATCTCCTGCACCATTGTCACCTGATACCGTGCTTGGTTATCCATTTGGATCTCCTTGGTCTGCACCACCTGCACCCCATGGACTGCTAGATGCTACCACTCAGGCTTCTCTTATCGCCGATTATTATATGACTTTGGGTGGCCTGTCTGAGGCCCGTAATATTAGGAGTGATCTGTTGGATCGACTTACTGCACCGAGGATTGAGGGCGGGGTACTTCTGGCAGGATTAGCTTATAGCTTGGAAAGGATTGAGGCTACCACCCGTGTTACAGCTAGAGGCCATCTTGAGGGTCAGATTGATCCAGCTCTACTTGCAACTATCTTAGACCTCATCACCGCTTTAATGGAGTAGGTTAGGGATGTCGTGCGTGTCCGCATTTCTTGATCCATAATAGTGTGCAGAATCTGAGCAATCTGACAAGAATTTCATGTAGCACCGCTTTTGGAGGATTAGCCTAAGTTATGAATGATTAGTTTTAATGACTAGATGATTATCTATGGTAGTACTTTTGGGATAGAAGCGATCAGATCAAATGATGTAATTCTCTTTAATGTGTTCAGTTGTTGTACCCTCGAACAAATGGTTATGTATATATTCGTTAATTTCAGTTCAGATCAGTTTGTTTGTGATAAGTTCATATTGTTAATTGCACTATTAACACTTAAGAGAGTGTCATGAAGTTTATAGAACTTGAGAATTCATAATTTGCAATCATGAAAGGACTAAACGAGGGAAAGACTTAAGAAAAGTAAGTAAGACAAATATCCAGAGATTCTCAAAATTTTTCCAAGCATCATGCCCCCACGAGGAATAAGATTAGGGGCAAACCTTGAATGTGATAATCAGGGAGGTCGTAATTAAGATATAAGGAACCCAGAATATAATGAAGTGGAAAATAAGGATTTTAAATTAAAAGATAACCCCAATTATGGGGAGTAGGAAGAAATATTTAGACTGAGAAAATAGAAGTCGAGCAAGATAGGAAGAACCAGGATGGTACTCGTATTGGGCAATCCATGGACCTGCCTAAAACAAAACTTATACTTTTACCCCTAACCACCACCTTGAGGAAACAATGTGGTATGAAATTCTTTCAGGACCTTTAAGTCGCTAAGCTCTCAGAGTTCCAAGGAAATAGCTGACCCAGCCGAGGCAAGAGCCTGGCTAAAGGAAATACAGGAATCATTTGAGATTCTAAATGAATGATGAAGCACAAAAGACTGTTTTTGTCACTTACCCTCCTAAGAGAGAGACCACCTGCTGGTGAAAGACCAAGAAAGGCACAGAGTCAGAAGATATAATAAACTGATTAAAGTTCAGACAATTATTTTCGGGAAAGTACTTCCCAAGGCAATGGAGGTAGTGTAAAAGCTTTAGAGCCAGAACAAAAGTGGATGAGTATGATGAATTATGAAACTAAGATTGTAAAAGTTATCAAGATTCGTCTGGAGGACAAGAATCCCAGAACGACGTGATGTTTGAAGTCAATGATTAGTGGGTACGTGAAATGATTGTAATAGAAAGGAAAATAAAAAGAAACTGAAGTGGAAAGGAGCATAAAGGCAATAGAGTTTGAGGAATGATAAGGGAGTCGGGTATGAGGAAACCCTAAAGACTCATAGCAATAGAAATAGAAAAGTAAGTAATCGTCAGGATGAGGGTGATTCACCATGAGTTAAAATTGATGGTTGAAGGCATAAGAAGATACATATATTTTATCCCCTGTAAGTTGGGAGGATTCGAGGAAACCTTGAGATAGTTCGAAGGATAAATAATGAGACGCGGATAGACTGAGGAGACAAGAAAGTAAGAAATTAGGAAAATGGGATGAAGGAAGAGACCTTCAAGAATATGAAGTGTAAGACCGGTGGCTTGATACCCAGAAAGGGAGACGCCAGGTATGAGAGATATCCCAACATTGAGATGATGTTGAGATAAACAACAAAAGTAAATACGGAATTATTAAGAAGAAGTTCACGTTGAACACGACCAATATCTTCCAGAACATCCTTGTTATCGTTACCAAATCAAGCAAGAAAAGTAGATAACCGTAGTTATCTTTTGGAGGCCATATGGATTGACCTCATTTTGAATACATATGTTATTGTGAAATTAGGCATATACTATCGAGGTGGGAATGATTGAATAAGACACCCTTATCAGGGATATATGACTTGATTTATCCATGGAAGGATGCATGTACCTTTTTAAAGGTGAAATTAAAGATAGAACATCGGTAACTTAAAATGAATCCTAGGGGAATGCATGAAGGTTGGCATTTCGCCCTTAATAGGGACGGTATGAGTTTTGACAGTATGAATTGGAAAGGATTAAGGTAACAACAACCTTTAAGGATCAGTGGGGAAATTTTTTAGAAGTACATAGACAATGGTTCTAGTATTAGTAAATGGTATTTTGATATGCCCTGTATCTAGGGAATACAGGAGGAACGATTTAAGGATAACCTTAGAGGTTTTACAAGGAGAAAGGTAATATTCAAAATTCTCAAGAAAAGAAATTTTGATAAAGGAAATATGAGGTAATAATAATAATGCCAAGTTGGGCACATGTTAAACCATGAGAAAGTATAGATTGAACCCAACGAAGGTCAAGAAGGTCAAGAATGGTGAAAACAAGAAGGAAAACATCTTCACACAAGCAGTGATTGGAAATGAGGTAGAACATTTAGTTGGAGATCGTTCAAACGACATTGATTGTAAGGAAATTTTACTATCAGGGAAGGCCAAAGAGGTGGCCGACACTTTAAGTGTAAGAGAGCAATTATAGGCGCTCGTGCCCGAGGAATACAGTGATAATGGTTGAAGCCGTAAAGGTTGTATTATGGTTTGGAAGATTGACATTCCTTCTGATGACTGTGCAATACCCAACCGTAATAGTAGTTTGGTAAAGGTTTAATTCGTATAATCGCCATGAGCGGGCTACCTATCTTAGAAGGTCCTATCTTGAGAATAATCCAGGACCATGTTTCAAAAAGGATTAAACGAACCTTTGAGTTAAGTCTTCTATTGAAGGCATATGATTAGGAATGGTATTAACCTGCTATCGTTGCTTTGATTGAAACTCTTCTGCAATTTTATCTGCTTCATGTCATGAAAGTACGTCAGGATCTGGAGTGTTCTTCATGAATTATGAAAGGTGATTATGTTAACTCCTTAGAAGAATTCTATACGACATGTATGGACTCCGTATGGTTAGATATTAAGATTTCATGGAAAGTGAATGACGACAGTAGGTCAGCGATGGACCATAGTAATGCAACAATGATTTTGCGAGTAATGAGATGATAAAAACCGTGAGAGTTGTAGTGTAATGGATGTTGAGATTGGGTACCACTAATCGGGTTGTGGTGATGTATAAGTTATCATTGATAGACTAACTAAGTCGATTATCTACCTATTGAATATTTATTCCTTCTTATCCATAGAGAGTCATATTACTATACGAGGAAGGTTGCGGTGCAAGCATAGAATTCTAGTAACGATGATGTCTAAAATAAGATCCCAGATTCGATTTTCAATGTCGAGGGAGTTTCAAAAGTGAGTGTTTATGAGCTCGAGCAAGAGCATGGATCCATGGAATGATGGACGGAATAGTAAATATTCTGGCATGTGAAATACGATGCTATAATACCTGATGTTAATATATACGTGTATGTTTTGTTCTCCCATGACAAACCTCTATAGTTCAGAGGTAGATTCCAAGCCAGATATTTATGGCAATAAAGTTTTAACGTATATACAATTCTCTTCAGTTCGATCTTTTCTCTTCTTTTCATTTCATGTAAGCTGAGAAGAACAACCCTTCCAGAAGGGGAGGTATTACCGAATGACTATCTATCTGTGTGATAGAAGCCTAGTAGGATACCACATGTTATTTAATTGCTTGTCAAGTACTAAAGGCTGGCCACCTTCTGTACTAACTATGCGATATAACAAGTGTTCATGATCATAGTGATCTCTCAATAAATTCTTTTACTTCTATATGATTGATCAAACTTTGGAAAATAGAAACAGCTGAAAAAGGAGTAGTAAAGTTATGGTGGTATTCGGAATGGAAACACGTTCGTGATACTAAGGTTGACGTGGTTATTAAAAGGTTATAGAACGCTAATGAGCAAAAGTATAACCAGTATAATATTAGGTGCGGAAGATGGTAATGACTACGAACAAGAAAAGAAGGAGTATTGAGAAGCAAAAGCTATAATGCTAAAATCTAAGATGAGAGTCTGTGCAATAGACTTGAAAGAAACTGGAATGATCACTTAACTCGAATTGAGTTTTCTTACGACAATAGATCATATGTCATTATTGAGATATCGCCTTATGAGATCCTTGAGGGAAGATAATGTCGATCTCCCTTATGATAGGATGAAGTTGTAGAGCGCAAGATGCTCGGACGAGCAGTGGTCCAAAGGACCAAGGATATGATAGATCTAATCAGAGGACGGCTGGTAGTAGCCCAAGATGGACATGAGAAATATGTTGATTTGACACGAAAGGACAAAGAATAGGAAATAGGGGACCTTGTAATGTTAAAGGTATCCCTTGGAAAGGATTGATGAGGGTCAAAAAGAAAGGAAAGTTAAGCCTACGAATTATTGGACTCTTTGAGGTATTAAGACGTATTGGGAAGTTAGCATATGAGCTAGCCCTACCCCCGAACATGTAGCAAGTTCATAACGTGTTCCACGCATCAATATTAAGGAAGCATAATTCGGATGCCAGACAAATAAGGGCATATGAGCGCATAGACATGCAACCCGACATAACCTATATGGAGCAACCAGGAAATGTTATGGGTTGAAAATGAACAAGTGCTTGGGAGAAGGGCTATCAAACTAGTCAGAGTTTGATGGTAGAACCACAATGTGGGAAAATTGACTTGAGAGTTAGAAAGTGCAATGCTAAGAGAGCATTCCTATTCATTTTCTATCCGATTCCGGGACGGAATCCTTTTAAGGAGGGGAGACTGTAATAACCCCAATTTTTGGAATTTTTGAAACCCTTATGAATAGTGATTTTGCCGATTATGCTGAATAAGAAAACTTTTCATGCCACACTATGTAGGGGTTCTTTTATTGATCTTCTGGGATATTATTAGTACTCTATGTGGTATATAAGTGTATGTAAAGATCGTCAGAATCCAAATTCGAACACTTTGATTTTTCCGAAAATCCACCAGATACTGAAAGAATTTAGTATAAGGTAACAGGATAAAAAGGATTTAAATTCAAGGATTTTAAGAGAGGATCATAAAAGGAATATAATGTATTGAGAAAGGTTAAGGGAAACCAAGTAATAAGAACCCGGGTATGATCCCTCAAACGATAAACGAGAACGAAAGTTAAGCGAACCGTATAACAGATCAGCGGTCATTAGGCAAACAATTAAGAGTTAATCAAGGAGGTTAGGGATGATGATGTCATCAAACCAACAAGAAGAGGACAAGTGTGGGAGGGTGACATCACATGATGACCTAAGCATGACATAAGGGAAGGAGGTGTGGTTGATTAATAACCACACAATTTTTCATGGTTACAAAGGTAATTAATCAAAAACAAAAGCTAGCAACCAAGCAAACAAATCACAAAACACAAAAAACACAAAGTTTATTTCACTTTTTTCATCAAAGCTCTCGGCTTTCTTCTTCTTCAAAGAAAGAAAAAGTCAAAATCCTAGATCCAAGCTTTGTTAATTAGCAAGGTAATTATCTAAGGTTCCTTGTGTATAGATATAGATATCCTATAAGTTTAAGCTTCAATTTCCTTCACAATCTCTTCCTAAAAATCATGGAAGAAGAGGGTAAATAGTGTTTTTCAAGAACTTAAAATTTTGTTCTTAAGTTTTTGTTTAAATTAAGCTTTGGTAAGGACATTCAAGGGTGATTCCAAGCTCCTTAGTTACTTTTACTCACCAAGGAAGGTATAACCTCATACCCTAGCCCTAATTTTGTATATTTAGAGTTTTGTGTTTTGTATGGTTCATAAGATACTTGGTTATTGTGTATTTAGAGATGGGTTGGTGTTATGATGTGTTTGGAGTTGTAAATCTTGATAATTAGTTAAAGAACTTAAGTAAGCTTTTAGTTCATGATTGGGAAGTAGTATAAGTTGATAATATTGAGTTTTTGGGGCTGTTATGGTGAAGTATGGATGGAGTTTGGTTGTGGGTTGATTGTGGGTTGATTTGGAGTGGTATAAATTTGGGTAATCGCGTAAACATAGCCGTCGTAATGTCCGAATTACTTTAGACTGTTTTTGTTCTTAACATCAGGACCCGACAACTCACTGTTATGTTTTTACCATTGCCATGATTAGATAGTTCATGTTACGAGCTTCGTTTTGATATGTGGTTCGTTTGAATCCGATGTACGGTTTAGGAGAAACGACCGTTTTAAGTAACGACGTTTCGCGAATGAACCATTACCCCTCGCTTTACTTTGAAACCTTGGTTAAGGACTTTAAATGACTAATTGGGATATGAAACAATTATGTTAAGTGGAATAGGCAGTTGGTAAGGTACTCGCGAAAGAATCACCTTAAAACTCTTAATGGTTAATTTATTAAAAATGGTGGAGCCAAGGGTACTCGAACGACTTAGGTGATTCGTTAAGCGTAGGAGTGACCATAAGCGAACGTTAGAGTTCAATTGGTTAAAGTCTAGTTTCTTAAGCGACCGTGGTTTAATTTCGGCTTATGTTGTTGTTCATAGGTTACCGGACCCACTCTAAGCTTAAGTCTACCCCGGAGCACTCAGGCAAGTTTTCTACCCGTTATACTGTTGTTGTGATGTATACATATGTATATGCATTATCTTGTGATAGATGCATGGTGGTTAATTAGAAAATCTTGCGATATATTGGAGCATGTGATATGGTATATATGCATGTCTGTTTCGTACTCTTGATATATATATTGTTGATTCGATTGCTTATAAGTTGCATAATACCTATGCTAGAGATAAGCAGTAGTTGCGTATACCCTTAGTATAGGGGACCCAAAGGTGAACACTTTCTAAAACCGGGAGTCGATGTTCCCGAGTATATTATATATATATATTTATATATATATGGTGATATAGTTTTCAAAACTATTAATCAAATAAGGTTTATTCGATAACTTTATTTTATTAATGAATATTATTTGAATATTCATTCGAGGACTTATGACTCCGTTTATTTTATTAATGAATATTATTTTGAATATTCATTCGAGGGCTTATGACTCTGTTTATTTTATTAATGAATATTTTTGAATATTCATTCGAGGACTTATGACTCCGTTTATTTTATTAATGAATATTTTTGAATATTCATTCGAGGACTTATGACTCCGATTATTTACTAATTATTATTCTTTATTTTATTAAAGAATAATGTGTCGATAATCAAACTCAATTTTGATTATTCAATTAAAGATATTACTTTCGTATAAGTATATCTTTGGTTATTTAATATTCATTTCAAGTATAAGTTTTACAACTTCTACTTCAATTATTTTTATAAAGATTATTCTTTATGGGAATATTATTTAAATAATATTATTCAGATATTTTCTAATATATCGGGACTGATTTATTTCATTAAATCAGCATTACTCCAAACATTCTTAAAAATGTTTTCGAGTCTTCAAAATGATTTTAAAAGTTAGAGCGGATCCCAAAACTCATTGTTATAGTTAAGATCTTCCTTTCAAAGGGGATTTAAATACTCGCTCAAAACTTGAGGGATCTGGCTCAGTGGTGTATTTTACATTCGCAACGAGGTTGCTGATTTGATAAATGAATTGATTACTTACCCAACGTTCGGGAAGTAAGTCCATCTATTGAGTCGGCATAAGCAACATGGGCTCAGTAGGCATCCATGAAAGTGTAAGTGGCTCAGTGAGAGTCCATCAAATGTGTAAGTGGCTGAGTGGCAGTCCAGCATAAGGTCCTATTGTGGCCAGGGTGATGACCAGTGGGGAATTTGTCCATCTACTAGTAGAAAAGGTTACTTATTGGTATCTTTGCCTGATCAGCAAGATATCAGGTTTATGCCAAGGTTTTCTCCTTTCCAAATTCATTGGATATTACAACTCTGTTTATAATTTTCATAACAGAGGTTTTCAAGGAGTGTATGAAATGTATATATATATAGGTGTATATATATATCGGGACTTAATGAAGTATCTCGTAACTTCATTATTTATAATGATATTTCAAGGATTGAATCTATCCAAATCTTATCTTGTAGTCTCATCTATGTGATGAACTTTTGAAACGGATTATATCTTGAACGGTGGTAGTTCAAGTAGTATTCGGAAAAGAGATAAGTATATTGGAGTATCTTGTAACTTCATCTTTTAAACTTATATCTAGTAAATGATTATCTTGTGCATGTCAAAGATTTTCAGAAAAACGTTGAGACAAGGTTAGATATATGAGATCACCTTGCAATGATATTTTTATACAGTTATAAAATGGAACTCTGTGTATATTATACATGTCAGAGGATTTCAAAGATTGTGAAAAGTATATATATATATATATACTGAATATTTTGCGACTTGGTCGCGTTAAGATATCAACTTGGTTCATTTCTTCTTGACCAAGACTTTCATGAGTACTATGAGGATGCTCATATATTGTTAATTATTATACATATTATTTCGGTGGGCTTGTTGCTCACCCTTGCTTTTTTCTTTCATCACACAACAACAGATAGAAAAGATGAACAGGACCAAGCTTCCAATTCGCAAGCGGTTAGGAAACGTTCCGCAGTTTTCTGGAAGCGTTGATGCCGCTTTAGCTGAGGTAGAAATTACCAATAGGCTAGGCTTTCAACTTCTGATGTACCAGACTTATGTATCTATATGAATTGTAATAATGACAAAGAAATGTAAATTTATTCAGAAACCCTTTTAAGGTGTAACGGTTTATAATTGTGGAATAAAATGACTTGTGTTATTTTTGGTATTCATCTCTGAGACTATAACTTATGGTGTGTGTGTGTGTGTATATTATGGGGTCACAGTACTCAGTAGTTGGTTGACTGTTAAGATTAAGTATTGATAAGGGAAATGGAACTCGTGACAACCCGAATCCCCGACCCCGGATTTAGGGGTGTTACAACCAAGGCATCAAAAGAGCAAAGCAAATTGTGGCATAAGAAGCTATCTCACTTGAATTTCAAAGCAATCAACACCTTAGTCAAGAAGGAGCTTGTGAGAGACATGCCCAGTCTGGAATTTGGTCAACTGGAAGTTTGTGAAGCTTGTCAGAAAGGAAAAATGAAAAGATCAAGTCATAAGTCAAAATCTGTATATTCTATAAGTGCACCTCTGCAACTTATTCACATGGACTTGTTTGGGCCAGTAAATGTCTTGTCCATTTCAAGGAACAAATATGCCCTTGTCATGGTTGATGATTTTTCAAGATACACTTGGGTTGAGTTCATGTACTCTAAAGATGAAACTCCAACCATTATAATTGAGCACATCAAGAAAATTGAGAAGCAAGCTGAAGGAAAAGTTAGTGTGAAAAGATTGAGGAGTGATAATGGAACAGAATTCAGAAACTCAACATTAAGTGAATTCTGCAAAAACAAAGGCATTGTTCAAAAATTTTCAGCAGCTAGAACACCTCAACAGAATGGAGTAGCTGAGAGGAAAAATAGAACATTGGTTGAAGCTGCTAGAACCTTGCTCCAAGATGCTCAGTTGCCAACTAGTTTTTGGGAAGAGGCTGTTAATACTACATGCTACACTCAAAACAGATATCTCATCAACAAAGCTCATGGAAAATCACCTTACTCAATCATGTCTAACAGGAAGCCTACAGTGAAGCATCTACATGTGTTTGGAAGCAAGTGTTATATTCTAAAAGACAACTCTGAATATGTGGGAAAATTTGACTCTAAAGTTTTTGAAGCAATTTTTCTGGGATATTTATTGGAAAGAACGGCCTACAAAGTTTATGTGATTGATCAAAAGAAAATTATGGAAAGCACAGATGTGACTTTTGATGATGACAAGTGTCCAGGCTTGGAATGCCTTGATGTAAATGATGCTGAAGCCCTTGCATTTGAGAATCTAACCATTGATAGTGATTCTGATGAAGAAGATGAAGTTGTGGCACAACAAATGACAAATGAAGAGATCTCTGAACAAAATCATGGGAATGAAAGCTCTCTTCAGACACCTGAATTTGATGGCACAAACTCAGGGGGAGAAGGAGAGAATGGAAATGACAGTCATGGTAATACTGAAGAAAATGATGAAGTCACTAGTCAACAGACACACACTAGAAAGTGGGATAGGAGTCATACAGTAGAAGATATTATTGGTGATCCCTCGGCTGGTGTGAGAACTAGAAGTGCAACTGCTAATGAATGCCTACATGCATGTTTTCTATCTCAAGTAGAGCCCAAGAAAACTGAAGAAGCCCTATTGGATCCTGATTGGATATGTGCTATGCAGGAGGAGCTGAATCAGTTTGAGAGAAACAAAGTTTAGAAATTAGTCCCTGCACCAAAGAACAGAAGCATAATTGGAACTAAGTGGGTGTACAGGAACAAATGGATGAAAATGGAATTGTTACTAGAAACAAAGCAAGGTTGGTTGCTAAAGGCTACTCACAAGAAGAGGGAATTGACTATGATGAGACTTTTGCTCCTGTTGTAAGACTAGAAGCAATAAGAATTTTTCTGGCATTTGCTGCACACTCAGATTTCAAGGTGTATCAAATGGATGTCAAGAGTGCTTTTTTTAATGGTGAACTAGAAGAAGAAGTTTATGTGCAACAGCCACCTGGCTTTGAAGTTTATGGATTGAAACAGGCACCTAGAGCCTGGTATGACACACTGTCAGAATTTCTACTCAAATATGGTTTTATCAGAGGTACTATTGATAAGACTCTCTTCTACAAGAAGCATGGTGAAGATATGATCCTAGTTCAAATCTATGTGGATGATATCATCTTTGGATTTACAAATGAAAAGCTTTGTCAAAGTTTCTCTAGGCTAATGCAGAGTGAGTATGAAATGAGAATGATGGGAGAATTGAGTTACTTCCTTGGCCTTCAAGTTAGTCAAAGAAGTGATGGTATTTTCATTATCCAAACCAAATATGTGAATGACTTATTAAAGAAATTTGGTATGGTGGATAGCTCACATGCATCTACACCAATGTCTACTGCAACCAAGTTGGATGAAGACAAGAAAGGCAAGAGTGTGGATATTTCAAGCTATAGAGGGATGATTGGATCATTGATTTATTTGACTGCTAGTAGACCAGACATCATGTTTGCTACTTGTCTATGTGCTAGATTTCAAGCCAATCCAAAGGAATCACATTTGATAGCTGTGAAAAGGATTTTCAGATACTTAATGGGAACTCCAAACTTGGGATTATGGTATCCTAAGGGAACTGGTTTTGAAGCTGTTGGATACATAGATGCAGATTTTGCTGGATGCAGGGTTGATAGGAAAAGTACTAGTGGAAGCTGTCAATTTCTTGGTCAAAGACTTGTATCCGGTATAGTAAGAAACAACAATCTGTGTCAACTTCCACAGCTGAGGCTGAATATATAGTTGCTGGAAGTTGTTGTGCTCAGGTGCTTTGGATTAGAAATCAGCTAATGGACTATGGTCTAGTGTTACACAAAATTCCTATTATGTGTGACAATACTAGTGCCATATCTATAGTAGCTAATCCAGTTAATCATTCTAGAACAAAGCACATTGATGTTAGGTACCATTTTATCAGGGAACATGCTGCAAATGGTACCATTGAGCTCATTTTTGTTCCATCAGAGAAATAATTAGCTGACATTTTTACTAAACCTTTGGATGAAGCAACCTTCACTAGACTTGTGAGTGAAATTGGAATGCTCAACTCTTCATCCTAAGGCAAGAACTCAACTAATGTGTTGCAGCAGATTAATTTCTAATAAATCAACCTAGTTTGATTTAATTGGAAATTAACTGGAATATGAATTATAAATATTTCAGAATCTCTGTATATTTATTTTTCTTAAAAACTAAAAAATTAACTTAGAATATTTCAAATTCTAAGTAAACTGCTTAGTTGTTAATTTACATCTTAAATGTGTAAAATTAACACAAGGCAGAATAACAATACTCAAAGGTATAGAGAACTGAGTTCTCGATAAGTCAAAATGACTTATCGACAAGTCATTTTATAGTTCTCGAGTGAGTCCTCGATAAGTCTATTTACAAACTTCTCGAATGACTTCTCGATAAGCTCTATTATGACTTATCGATGAGACAATGTAGAATTCTCTAATAGTGTTAATTTACAGAGTTCTCGACAAGGATATTTTGAGACTTATCAATAACTCAGAACTAGAATAATTTAATTCAATGAATTATTTTAGACATATACTTTTGGAAAATTTATTCTAATTTCAATTTGATTCAATTCAAATAAATTAGAATTATTTCAGTTCTTTTTGGACAAACTGGGCATTTATCTGACATTTCGATAAGTCATTTTTGAGTTCTCTATAAGAGTAATTTAAAATGACTTCTCGATATGTACTTCATCTCTAAATGACTTCTCGATAGACAACCCCAAATGTCTATTTTTGAGTTCTCGACAAGTCATCTACTTTTTCTATAAATATCCAGACTTCTCGATACATACACTGTACTTACACTTTTTCGAGATCTCAAGTGACCTAGCTTTCAGACAAAAGGCGATTTCTCTCTTGTTTTTGCTCCTTTCTCAAAACTTTTTCTTACCCACTACTTCCAAACACTAAAATGGCACAAAACATTGTTAGAGCTATAATTCCAGAGAAGGGAACTAACTTTATTGCTTTTCTTGATGCTAACCAAGCCCCTGATAGTTTTAAGGGGTTTGTGAAGTTTCTTTCTGAATCCTATATTGCAGGTGCTTTAACTGCAAGTCCTGTGCTGTATTTGGACGTTCTTCATGAATTTTGGACATCAGTTATAACTAGGACAGTTGTTCTAGAGAATGTCACTTCTATGGTGGTCACATGCACAATTGGAGGCCAGGAAATTGAGTTTTCAGCTGCTGATGTGAATACAGCCCTGGGATTGCCAACTGAGAACTATGGAGAGATGCCAACTGCAGATGAGTTGAGTGAATTCATGGACTTCATCAACTACAGTGGCTCAATCAACTTGGCAAGCCTGAACAGGACAAACCTTAGGAAGTAATGGTCCTTTGTGTTTGATTCTGTAGTGAGGGCTTTCACTTGCAGAAAAACTGGCTTTAACAACATCTTAAGTGTAGTGCAGAAGCTGGTGTTCTCAATAGCTCACAACAGGCATCTGAATGTCGGGGCTCTAATTCTGGAGGAGCTGGCTACCAGGATTACTATGCCTTTGAAGAATAGAGGTAAAGAAATCTTTTTGCCAAGGTTTATCATGTCTACTTTAGCTCATAAAGTAAATGACATACATTTGTTAGCTGGTATTGATAGTAGTAGAATTGGCAATTGTAAGCAAGTGTCCAAAATAATATTTGGCTCACTTACTTCAAAGAATAAGGTGAGTGTAAGTCTTAAAATCACTCCATTTATGTTGGAGAGATTCAGGACTTATCCTTACCCTATGCCAGACATGAGGGCTCCTAAATTTGCTAGTTCAGCTATGATTCCTGAGCCTGTGGAAGCACAAACACATGCACACTAACAGGTACCTTCCAAGGCTGCAACCCCTTCTTCTAAACCACTAGATATTAGCAAACCAACCACTTTAGTCTCTCAAAAGACTGAAGTGAGTAAAAAGAAGAGAAATGAACCAACCCTTGTTGTTGTAAATGAGAGTGAAACAATTCAAACTGAACCAGAGTCACCCTTGGTCAAGAGACCAAAGAAGAGTAAGTTACCTGAGTTGACCACTCAAAACACCTCTGTGTCCTCCCAAAAGGGCACAGTTGAACAAATGGGGAGTAAACAGTTACTAGATGCATTCTCTCAACAGGGTGTATCTATTGAAAAGAGCATTCACCCCAATGTATCCTGTACTGAGTCAGCACAACCTGCACATAGCGTGTATGGTAGAAGAAATAAGGATGGCACACATAGTGAGGGCACATCATTTGAAGCTCCCTCATCCATTCAGGGGGAGCTTTCAACACTCATAACTGAGTAAACTTCTCTAATCTCTCAAATTTCTTCATCATATAGAGCACTTGAATCTGATTCTCAAGTGCACCAACCCTCAAGTGACATGGTTCATGAAACTGTGCTCACAACCCAGAACCAACATCTAGATGGTGAGAGGCTACTAGCTGGGGTAGACCTTGATGACACCATCACAAATATGGGGGTTTCATCAGTTTTTACTGAAGACCCCATGGTCACTATTGCACCTTCATGTGCACAATCATCTTCACAGATGAATAGGTTTGAGGGTAGTACTCTTGAGGGAGAGCTATCTAAATCCTCTCCAATTCAATTGGAGGTTCCTCTAGAAGGAACAACTCCCCTCAAAACCCTAGCTGAAATTACCTTGACAGTTGAAGCTAGAAGTACAATTGCCAATGACCCTGTTATGGGAGAGGCAAGTTCATCATATTTATGTGACAGTGCTCTGTAAGGTGCACAAAGGTTTGAGGCTGGTGCACATGACAATAACCCAGTCAAATCCTCTCCAATTCCAATGGAGGTTCCCACTACATGTGGTGAACAACAAACTGTCAAAACCACAGATTTATCTGTGAGTCAAACTGTGACTTCAATCACAGGTGGTAATCTGGACATTTCTTAACATCCATCCACATCTAAATCCATCCAACCACATGTCATGGCTCAATGGCTATAAGATATGGAAGCTCAGCCTTCTACAGTTGATGACATGTTGGTAGATCAAATCTCAGGCTTGGCCAATCTCTCTCAGCAATTACTTACTTCAGACATGGGGAACCAGGACTATCAAGCTATACTGCTATGCTTCAATGAAGAGGTTGAACAACAGAAGGAGAAGATAGTAGATGAGGCTAAAGAGGATGGCAATGTAGATGCCTGGTTGTCTGAAGACCATGCAGAAATGGATGAAGTTTTGGATAGATTCAGGATAGAGTACATAACTATCATGGGAAGCAATGCTAAATCTCTCACTCCTCCTGAAGTCTATGATGCCATCATGGATGTGTACAAAGCTCAACTCAAGGCTTTCCATCTCTTTGGAAAGGCCCTTGAAGTAAAATTGACTGGACATGAAGATAAAATCAGGAAGCTGATGAAGGAAAAGATGGATGACATTGTGCCTTCTTAAAAGGACGTCAAGAATCAATTCCAATCTTTCACTGAGCAAATGTCAAGGATGAATCTGGCCTCCATAGAGAAGGAAGTGTCAAATATAAAGAGTTCTTTCAAGGCCCTGTTTGATCAAGTTCAAGCTCATATCACAAATTCAAATGATACCAGGGTCAAGCTAAATCAAATGCATACTGCTAGGTATGAGCCTTCATTTCTTCTCATGGAGGGTGTCAGAAAAGCTGTTGATGAACACTTTGGGTCCTTCTCAAATAAAACCTCTACTCCTCAAATAAAAGAACTTCAAGATCAAATTTCTTCACTTCAAGCTTCCAACTCAGATTTATCTTCACAAGTCAGAGCTCTAACCATATTGGTTGAGAGTCAACAGCATGATATTCAGGCGCAAGTGGAGTCCCATAAGCATTTACAAATGCAGAATACAGTTTCTTTGGGAGCCATTATAGGAAAACTCAACATACCACTGCCAGCATTGCCTGAAGCTGTAAGATCTGAGATTCCTACTCCCCTACTCATGCCTGTCACCAAGACTAAGGGGGAGATAGATGCAAGGCTAGTACAATCAAAACTCAAAAGTCAAGTACAAGGTCTAGAACAAGAGAGGCTCTTTATGGCTGCCTAAGGTCCAGGAATGACATAAGAGTTTGACAATTTGCTCACTGGACTAAGGAACTCTCTCAACAACAACTTTTTCACTTACAAAAAGACCTTAGAAAAGACTATCAATTACATCAGGGTGCTGCAGATCCCATTCAAGGACCAGTTTTTGGAGAATAGGATAGTGATCAATCTTAATGATTCTGGTGTAGACAGATGTATGCAAGTCAATTTCAATTATCTAATTTCCAGAAGAGCATCTGAGGTGGATATTTTGATCAACAAGGTCAGGATAATCGCCAATGAAGAGAAAATCCAACTAGCAGAGTTAAAGAAGGCTCAAGAAGCTGCATTCCTAGAAGCCTATCTATATCCAAGAAAAGGGGTGCACTATATCTGCTCTACAACCAAGCAACTGAAACATTTCCAAGTACCTAAAAACTGTGTCATGGCCAACAGAAGACTGACAATGGTGCTTGAGTCTGGGCTGAAAAGTAAGAAATTGAAGACTAGTGAAGATGAAGCTATGATCAAGATTCTGAGGAGATACATTGATAACCCTGAAGCCAATTTGACTAAAACTCAAATCAACACAGATGACATGGGTGATGATGAGCAGAAGAAAGATGGTCAAAATCCTTGTGGCTCAAACTCAAGTCAATCTAGCAAGGCAATTGGTGGAAAAAGTGATAGTGAAAAAGAGAAGGAGAAGAAAAGTGGTTATGAGACTCAAAGGAGGGGTGGAAGGAGACAAAGACAAAAGAATGATACCTCACAACCCCTCCAAACCCTAAATATCCAAATACCAATTGCTAAACCTTCACATTCAACCTCATCAAAAATTGCTCAACCTCAAACCTCTAAGTCTAAATATTTCTACAAGCTCATTGTAAACTCTCTCCTCAAAACTCAAATCAGTCACAACCATACTTCTCTGAAAAGACTCAAAATTGTATCTTCATTCAAGCCACCCCATAAAACACACTTCAAAACAGTTGGAACATGTCCAAAAGAAGCCAAGGTCAAGAGAAGATTCAGAAGACAAAGAAGACAAAGAAGACAAAGAAGAAGACAACTAATAGCTGAATTTCTCAATGATCATGGATTTGGTGAAAAGGCCATCTGGAACAGATATAATCAAGATAATTTCTAACCTCTAAATGTTGTTGATTCATATGAAGACTACTTCCAACAGCTAGCTGAAAGGATGGTCAGAGTTTGGGTTGTTAACATCAAAGAAGTTAGAATCTACTACAGTGATGGGTCCTTTGAACAGCTTGGAAATAGACTAATGGATTCTCTCTCAATTGTTGAACTGAAAAGGGTGATAAGCTTGATGAATGGTAAAAATTCAGCCACTAAGGCATATAGAACAATATTGGCAGTGTTTGTGGTTAACAGAGAGGAGATGAGAGATGAGCATAGAGATTTGCTAGCTGAAAAGAGGAGAAAGTAAGAGCATGACATTGATGAGTATATTAGAAGATCAGAAGAGTTGAAGGAAGCAGGCAAGAGCAGAATATCAAAGGATGGAAAATTTCTGAATGTAAAAGCTGCTTCTTTGTCAAGATACAGGATATGATTATTAGCCAGTTATCCTAAGCCAGATTTGCTGAAACTAATGGAGGCTCTAACTGACACCCCCATCCTAGAAGAATTAGAAATACTTGTACAGATTAAGAACATAATTGAGAAAGGATCAGAAAGCTCAGTCTTTACTTAATTATTGTAAACTGTCAAATGTTCAATATACAAGTGTTGTATCAGCTTTTGTATTGTTTTATTTTCATTCTTTAACTTGGGATTAGTCTTGTTAACATGCATGAATTTGTGATAAGCAATCTTCTCACAAATTGGGGGAGATTGTTGTGCAAGACATGCCTGTATCATAACAAGACTAAGTCATATTGACAACCCTAAGATTAGTTGTATTGTAACCTTAATCTGTAATTTATACTTGTAACACTTAATATCTGTAAAATATAAATGGAGCAGACTGGAGCATTTTTCCCTAAACAGTGTCAAGCCTAAGAATTCTATCTTGAAGAAGATCAAGAAAGTCATGCCTTAGAAGAATTATGAAGAAGCTTGGAGTTGAATAATTATGTTTGGTGAAAAACATTCTAAGTCAAGATCTTTACAAGTCACAGAATTAGTGTTATAGAGAAGTCACTCGAGAACTCAGAAATACCTATCGAGAACTCAGGAATAGTCATTCGAGAACTCAGAAAGACCTATCGAGAACTCAGGAATTGTCTATCGAGAACTCAGGAAAAGCTATTGGAGATATCGATAAGTCAGATACCCATTCGAGAACTCAGAGATATCGACAAGTATACATTCATTAGAGAACTCTGAGTTATCGATAAGCCAAAGTCCATTAGAGAACTCTAAGTTATCGATAAACCAAAATTCACTAGAGAACTCAGAGTTGTCGATAAGTCAAGTCAACAATAAGTTTCAGAGATATCGACAAGCCAACATGCCTATCGAGATGTTGAGTTCTCTACAGCTTAATTGGAGATCTCGAAGTAAAGAATTTTCTCTAAGTACAGAATTGCAGAACAATTCAATATCCAAGGTTGCAAATCAACAAACAATTCACACAGCTGGATTGACAAGTCTACAAAAAGTAGCTTGAGAGATGTGCAAGATCAATGGCAAAGATTAACTGACAGAGGAAGATTAAAGTAAATACGGGATGCTAAAGATATGCTAAGCCAGAAATGGGAGATTTGCTTTTTAATAAATAGAAATGACAAGTGACAGTTTAGAAAAGCTAATAGCATATTTATTTTCCACTTTGTAAACCAGCAGTTAACTGAGTTATAAAGTTAACACTGGTCCTTCAGTAAGTTGTAACAATCTAGATATAAAATCTTGTATTCTCTCTCAAGAAAGAAGCTAAGTTCTAAACCAAGAACTTAGAGATTTTGTAGCAAAACACTGCTTGATTTTTAATATAAAATTAAGTGAGTTTTGAAGATCTTTGTTTTACATATTTGAATTGTTATTTATGTTTAACATCTATTCTACCAAATCATTGATAACAACCAACTGCTAAAGCCAAAGTCGATCAAAAAGTAAACATTTAAGCCAAAACACATTCACCCCCTCTGTGTTGTATTCATATCTAACACATATCTTGCTGATTTATGGATTCTTAAATCTTGTATACCTTGGCCTGAGTTACAGATTGTTGACCTTGAATGTGCCTTGTACTTAGTGCAGTAACTCCGAGCCGTGTCTTGAAATCATCATTAACTAGCATCTCATCAGCTTTGGTCAAGTGCTCAGCAAGTATGGTTGAAGAAGGAACAAAATCAACTTTGTTCCATTCCTTAGTCCACTCCCTTCCTCTAGGAGTTTCACTCCAAGGTACTAGTGCATCTTCTCTAACAAACTTCTTGATTAATTCAGCTTTGTTTGGAGCTTGTTGAGGTGCATGTCCTGATGGACCAGCTGCATCAACATCTACATTGGCAGCAGCTTCACCAGTAAATTTAGCATTAGCAGCATCAGAACTTATAGAATTAGCATCATCAGCATCCTCTGACAAAAGAATAGCATGAGAGGCTATTGGGGCTTCAACATCATCCCCTAAGTGCTGATCTCCAACTAAGTTCTGATCAACAGCCAAACCTTGATGCCCACCTAAAATCTGATTTTCATCATCCGGATTCAGAATTGGTGTAATAGGAATATCTTTATTAAAATCAGCATCTAGAATTGGTGTTGTTGGTGGAGTGATTTGAGTTGGTGGAGCTTCTAAGTACAAAACCTCATGCACAATCAAGTTATGAATATCAATCTCAACACTTGTACATGGGTAATCAGTATGTACTTGTTCAATTATAGGTGACAAAGGAGGAGTAGGCACTCTGTCTTGAGCAGTTTCTGGTTGTGTTGAAGGAAGTAATTCAATAACAATTAGTTCTGTTGGGATCAGAGATTCCTGACCCCCTTCCTTAGTTGTTTCCTCATCTTCTGATACTGACTCAACTGTGTCCCTGTGAGCTCTTTGCTTTTTCATTTTCTTCAAGGGCGGAGACACTGTAGGAGCTTTATCATCAGGATTTAGCTTTCTAAGCCTTTTGAGAGGCCTAGAACTCCCAGTTACAGTGTCTTTTTGAAAAGAGATTTTCTCAGCTTCTACTACAACAGGTTTAGAAATGGAAACCTGTTCCTCATTGTCTGACTCATCTCTCAGAACAAGTTTCCTTCTCTTATGTTGAGTCTGAGGTACTGTCTTAGTCCTCTTGGGCTTGGAAGATGAAGGCTTCACTGGATGTGCTAAAGGTTGAGATTGAGATGACTGTGATGGTTTGAAATATGTCCTGATTGAGGGTTGAGTAGGTTGAGGTTGAGAAGTTTGAGGTGTTTGTGTAGATGTGGTATGTTCTGATGGCTGTTGTGGTGGCTGGGATGTGGGTTGAACATCAGGATAAACAGATGTGTAGGTTTGAGGATCAACATTTACCAGTATATGTTTCACTAACTGAGGTATTTGTAAGGGTCTAACCACTTGTTTCTTAATGTCAGCATTTAACAAATCATTTAAAGCCCTTTTTGCAAGCTTAAAGGGTGGAATTAAATCAGTGGTAGGTTGGGGTTCATCAGCACAACAAAAAGTATATATAAGCTGACAGAATCTAGCAAAGTATACTACATTCCTATCCTCTGTCATCCTATCCCCTATGAAACCTAGCACAACACTTGCAAAATCAAAGTGAGTTTGATGAATAAGAGCATACCTGATTTGCTGACTCATGATTGGAATAGCATCAAAGTTGGAGCATTTATTGGCGAATGCCTTAGTGATGCAATCAAAGAAAAAGCTCCATTCTTTCCTGATATTTGCTCTTTTCAGTTGTCCAAGATTTCCCAAACTTTTCTCATAATCCAAACTGGCCATAAGCTGCTATAGAAGAGGGTCCTCCACAGTTGAGAATGTACAACCTTCTGGTAAGTGGAAAGCTTTGCGAACTGCCCCAGGAGTAACTACATGTTCAACATCATTTACTTCAAATACAATGCTTGGAGTACCAGTAGCACCACCATCATCAAAAATCCCAGTCCGCCAAAATGTCAGTACTTGTTGGCTTGAAATGGTTTGAGGTTGGGTCAAAACATACCCAATCTCACTATTTGCTAAGAAATCTTGCACAAAGTGCAAATCTGATGGAGCTTCAGCCTTGTTCAAGATTGCAGCATAGTTATTTGGTACAAACTTGGCTCCATCAACAATTAAATCCTTGGGCGCCATCAGAAATAAGTTAGAAACTTGTTTGCCTGAAAGGTATTTGTTGAAATGTCTGTATAGTGAACCGTCAGAAAATGTGAGAGAATAAGAAATGAGAGAGAGTGAAATAGAATAAAAATATGAATAAAAGATTTAAAAATCTTTTATCTCTTTTACTTAGACAACCCACGTTACAGCAGTTAATGAGGAGTGGAACAGACCTTTACACCTGTCAAACATGCAACAATTAAGGCAAAAGTTAATGGGCACAGTAAATAAGCAATTATGACTTTGCACGTTCAGTTTTAAAAAAAACTGTTCCCACGAAACAAATGATTATTACTTCTTTATCTCACATAAACCAATATTCTGAAAAAAAATGTGACCGTTGAGGTAATGACCAAAAATAAACCAAGTAAATACATACTGTCACGTCAGCATCAGAACTTGATTATTATCAGAATTTAAAAATCATCAGAATATGGCTTCTTAACTTGAAAAGTGAATGTTTATTCCTGTAATTCTTCACACAAATACTGATATGGGTACATCAGAACTTAATCATCAGAACTTGTCCTCGGAATTTATGCAACTAACACTTAAACAGTTCATCCAAAATAACATTTATCACCACAATAATTTTCATCATTCATATGGACTGTATGTGTGTGCATTAAGCTAAATATCAGACAAAGAGTAAGGTCTGATTCACTTCAGTTCATCTTAGAAATAAGGCATAACTAAGAACTTTGCTTAAAATCTGTCATTATTCTAAAGTCTAATATAGAATGAGTTCATGCATGAGTCCACCTCAACTATTTTGTGCTCATTTTATGCATCTTTTGAAATTCCTTTTTTTACAGTGACTTCTCAGTATAAGTGAGTCACAACTGCTTATCAGAATTTATGCTATTATCAGAGTATTTCTCCAGTAATCAGAGAATGTGAAAAGTCACCAAGAAAACTTCATGTTTGCTTTTCTAATACATATTACTTAATACCAGCAATGCACTTGGGTCTTCCCTTCCACATATTTTACTCTAGATCTCAAAGGACTACCTGATTTTTATTTCATTTTTTTATTGATAAGTGAGGCTTATCAGCACTTAGTACATCCATCAGATTTACTAACATCAGAACTTAACAGATAAGAAGCACTATTCTAGTTTTTAACTTAGTAATAAGATACACAAAGTAAACTTTTACTAAGCTCAATATCAAAATTTTCTTGTGTTAAGAGATTTCCACATAAACAATTACTTCAGACATGGGATCTTTAGTATATTAAAGACTACTAGTTCAGCATCTTGCACAATTATCCTCATTGGATTAAATAGTCATAGAAACATTCATATCACTATCAGAGTTTAGAAATTCACATCAAACAACAATCAGCAATTAAGCAAATTTTCAATTTAGGCACAGAATTCACAAAGATAGTAATATCCGTAAATACTGATCATAAAGTCTGATGTATCCGAACATAAACTAAGTAGATTTAGAGGAAGAACCTGAAACCATTCCAAGTTCATTTACCAATATTGTAAAGGTTGCTTCACACAGTGGTTTTGTGAAGATATCTGCTAGTTGTTGATCTGTTGGAACAAAATGCAATTCCACCGTACCTTCATCCACATGTTCCCTTATGAAGTGGTACCTAATGCTGATGTGCTTTGTCATTGAGTGTTGAAATGGATTACATTTCATAGCAATAGCACTTTGATTATCACAGTAAATAGGGATTTTAAAATATATTAACCCATAATCCAGTAACTGATTCTTCATCCAAAGAATCTGGTGCACAACAGCTTCCTGCAGCAATGTACTCTGCTTCTGCAGTTGATGTGGAAATTGACTTCTGTTTCTTGCTAAACCAAGAAACTAATATGCCTCCAAGAAATTGGCAGCTTTCACTTGTGCTTTTCCTGTCAATTTTGCATCCTGCAAAATCTGTATCTGAGTATCCTATTAGCTTAAAGTCTGATTCTCTAGGATACCACAATCCCAGATCAGCTGTACCCTTAAGGTATTTGAAAATTCTCTTCACAGCTGTTAAGTGAGGTTCTCTTGGATCTGCTTTAAATCTTACACAAAGATATGTAGCACATATTATATCAGGTCTACTGGCAGTTAGATAGAGTAGTGAGCCAATCATACCTCTGTAATCAGTAATATCTATCGATGTACCAGTATCCTTATCTAATTTTGTTGCAGTGGCCATAGGAGTGGATGCACTTGAACAATCTTGCATTCTAAATTTCTTCAACAAATTTCTGGTGTACTTAGATTGACAAGTAAAAGTTCCTTCTTCATTCTGCTTGACTTTAAGGCCCATAAAATAGCTAAGTTCTCCCATCATACTCATTTGATATCTTGACCGCATTAGTTTGGAAAACCTTTTACAAAGTCTGTCATTTGTAGAACCAAAAATGATATCATCAACATATATCTGCACCAAAAGTAAGTCATTTTTATGGTTGAGATAAAACAGTGTTTTGTCAATAGTCCCTCTGTTAAATCCACTTTCCAGAAGAAACTGAGCTAATGTCTCATACCATGCTCTTGGAGCTTGCTTAAGGCCATAAAGTGCTTTGTCAAGTCTGTAGACATGATTGGGAAATTTTGAATCTACAAAACCTGGAGGTTGTTCAACATATACTTCTTCTTCCAATTCTCCATTAAGAAAAACACTTTTTACATCCATTTGAAAGACTGTAAACTTTTTGTGAGCAGCATAAGCCAAAAATATCCTTATGGCTTCCAATCTAGCAACTGGTGCAAATGTTTCATCATAATCAATTCCCTCCTATTGAGAATATCCTTTTGCAACCAGCCTTGCTTTATTCCTTGTAATTATGCCATTACTATCAGTTTTGTTTCTGAACACCCACTTTGTACCAACTACAAATCTGTTCTTTGGTCTTGGCACTAGGGTCCAGACTTTATTTCTTTCAAATTCATTTAACTCTTCCTGCATTGCTTGCACCCAATCAGCATCTTGAAGGGCTTCTTCCACTTTCTTTGGTTCAGTCTGAGAAAGAAAAGAGTGATAGAGACATTCATTTGATATAGTTGTTCTAGTTCTGACACCTGCATCAGGATTTCCAATAATTAAGTCAGGTGTATGTGCTTTAGTCCACTTCCTTGCAGATGGAAGGTTTTCTCTAGAACTAGATGATCCCCCATGATCCATGATGTCTTCATCAACCTTTTCTGATGCTCCCCCTGAAATTATGTTCTCTGAGTTGGATCCTTCAAAATTGGAGTTCCCAGAATTATCAGAACTTGGCCCATTAGAACTTGATGAATCAGAACTTGAAGAGCCAGTTGTAGGTTCTGATACTTCTTGAGATGTGGTAGTATCTTCAGTATGCTCCCCCTGCACAGGTGCATCTTCCTTTGGCATAGTCACCACAGTTTCAATAAAATGAGAGTTTAATCCATCAGAGTTTGCAGTATCAGGATTTAGACTTTCAGGATTTACAGTATCAGAATTTAAAACTTCATTCTCAAATCTCAGCTGATCATGATCATTGAAATCTTCAAGTCCTGTAATCTTCTTATCATCAAAAGAGACATTGATAGATTCAATGGCAACCCTTGTTCTTAAATTGTAGACTCTGAAGGCTTTTGTGGAAAGTGGATATCTAACAAAAATTCCTTCATCAGCTTTTAGATCAAATTTGGATAGCTGTTCAGGATGAGTCTTAAGAACAAAACACTTGCATCCAAATACATGAAAATACTTCAGATTTGGTTTCTTTTTCTTCACCATCTCATATGGTGTCTTTCCATGCTTGTTAATGATTGTTGCTTTTTGAGTAAAACGAGCAGTCTGCACAGCTTCGACCCAAAAATAGGTTGGTAATTTTGCTTCATCAAGCATAGTTCGTGCAGCTTCAATGAGAGTTCTATTCTTTCTTTCAACCACTCCATTTTTCTGTGGAGTTCCAGGAGCAGAGAATTCCTTCTTGATTCCTTGGTCTTTGTAGAACTCTTCCATAATCAAATTCTTGAACTCAATGCCATTATCACTTCTTATGATTTTCACAGAGTCTTTAACCACTTTATCCAGTTTTTTGACATGATCAATCAAGATAGATGCAGTTTCACTTATTGTGTGCAAGAAATACACCCATGTGTATCTGGTGAACTCATCCACTATGACCATAGCATA
Source organism: Apium graveolens (assembly GCF_009905375.1). Taxonomy (NCBI): domain Eukaryota; kingdom Viridiplantae; phylum Streptophyta; class Magnoliopsida; order Apiales; family Apiaceae; genus Apium; species Apium graveolens. The sequence continues at coordinate 173,664,317 of NC_133656.1, forward strand.
TTTCTTCTTTGCAATAGACATGACATTCACTGGACCAAATAGATCAACATGTAGTAGGTGATAAGGCTCAAGAATTGAAGATTCAGTCTTGCTCTTGAATGAAGATTTTCTTTGTTTTGCCTTTTGACAGGAATCACAAAGGCCATCAGGAGCAAATACTGATTTTGGAAAACCTCTCACAAGATCTTTCTTGACTAGTTCATTTATATTGTTGAAATTTAAATGAGAGAGTTTCTTGTGCTAATTCCAGCTTTCTTCAATTGATGCTCTACTTAACAGACAGATTGCAGAACCATCAATACTTGTTGAAAGCTTGGCTTCATAAATGTTACCATGCCTGTATCCTTTCAGAACAACTTTGCATGTAGATTTGCTTACAACTTCACAGTGTTCTTCAAAGAAATCCACATGATAACCTCTGTCACAGATTTGACTAACACTCAGCAAATTTTGTTTAAGTCTTGAGACTAGAGCTACTTTTTCAATGATGACATTCCCCAGATTGATATTGCCATATCCCAAAGTTTTTCCCATGTTGCCATCTCTATGAGAAACACTTGGGCCAGCTTTCTCTACAAAGTCTGATAGCAGGGCTTTATTTCCAGTCATATGTCCCGAACATCCATTTTCCGGAACTAGGATGTTTTTCCTGTTGCCCTACAATCACAAAGACCACTAATGATTAGTTTTAAGGACCCAGACTTGCTTGGATCCTTTGGCCTTATTCAGTTTTTTAACATTTGCAGCGGATTTAGCATTAGAGTTTATGTTAACATTTTTCTTATCAGCATTTACACTATCAGACTTTGCATCAGAACTTACACTAGAAGGAATAATGCTAACTTTCTTTAAAGAAGGTTTTATTTGATAATAATCATAGTACAAACTATGATATTCCTTACAAGTATAAATGGAATGCCATAAACTACCACAATGAAAACAAGGATTTTGTGGCCTATATCTAACAGACTGACTCTTAACTCCTGACTTTGAAGGTAAGGAGTTTATGTTCTTATTTTTCCTGCAAAAAGAATACAGATGGTTAGAATTTCCACAGTTATAACATTTATTTCTAGGAGCATTGGGAACAGGCTTATAATCATTACTTTTATTCACACCTTCCTTTCCATTCCTATTTTTCCTAGGGAGCTTTACCTTGTTTACATTCTTAACATCTTTCAGCTTATGTTTAAGCTGCTTCTTTGTCATTAAGCCTATGTTAACTTCAGTTGGCTTATCCTGTTTTGGTTTTTCAGAAGTTAATTTCTCTTTAGCTTCTGATTTATCAATATCAGACTTTACAACTACAAACTTAACAGGATTTACCTTTGGCTTTTGTTTAACAACTATAGGCTCAATTTCTACAGTTCCCTTATCATTCTTATCATCTCCATAACTGAAGCCTTCTTTCCAGTTTCCACTACTTAACAAATTCTGAGTTGTTCTGCCAGAGTTAGTCCAAATCCTGATAATCTCTCTTTCTTTTTCTAACTCAGTTTTTAGAGATTCATTTATTTTAAGTACTTCATCCCTAACATAAAAGGCATCATCTCTATCTTTCTGAGTTTGATGGAACATGACTAACTCTTTTTCTAAATAATCATTCCTCTTTTTATAAGCAAGATATTCAGAAGTTAATCTTTCACATATTAAAGTTTGATTTCTATAACTAATGAACATGGTTTTAAGATATCTTCTCAACTCAGTAATATCATCAGTATGCAAGGCATAAGTAGTTTGAGGTACCTTTAACTCAGCATTATCAGAACTGCTATCAGCATTTTCCATCAAGGCATAGTTCACCTCACTTTCAGAATCTGAAGTGTCTGTCCAGCTTTTCTTCTTTGTGACAAGAGCCTTACCTTTGTTACTCTTCACTTTCTTACAATCAGGAGATATATGGCCTTTCTCACCACAGTTGTAGCAATTGACATTTGAGTAATCTCCTATGTCAGACTTTCCTCCTTTGCCTTCAGATTTTCTGAAACCCTTCTTATCAGAACTTGCACCTTTCCTGGAAAATTTCTTTCCCTTTCTGAATTTCCTGTATGCAATCCTTTTGATTCCTTTCCCCATAAGAGCACACATCTTCATCATCTCTTCATCAACATCCATCTCAGGTAAGCTTTCAGTTTCTGAGTCATCATCACTATCAGAACTTGATGACTCAGTATCAGACTTTGTGATGAGAGCTTTTCCTTTGCCTTTTCTTGAGGTAGCTGCTTTGGGGGATTCCTCCTCAGCCTTTAGAGCAACTGTCCTTGATTTTCTTCCATTCCTCTTACTTCTTTGTTCCATCTCAAGTTCATGAGTCTTGAGCATCCCATAAATTTCATCAAGAGTTGTTTCTTCAAGATTATAGTTGTCTCTTATAGTGGTGGCCTTCAAATCCCAACTTTCAGGAAGAGCTAACTGGAATTTAAGATTTGAATCTTCAAGATCATATTCCTTGTCAACTAGTGACAAATCATTCAAGAGTTTGACAAATCTGTCATATAAACTAGTCAATGACTCATCAGGTTTTGAGTGAAATTGCTCATACTCTTGAGTGAGTATAGTCTTCCTATTCTTCTTAATTGAATCAGTTCCCTGGAATCTTGTCTCCAAGGCATCCCATATCTCCTTTGCAGTCTTGCAGTTAATTACCCTATTTGACATGACAATATGCAGCAAGTGTCGTACCTTAGCAACCTTAGCAATCAATGAGATATCTTCAACAGTGTAATCACTCTTCTTCTTTGGAACAGAGAGTTTGGTTGGCTTGTGTGGTCCTTCATTGATTCTGTCAAGGTATTCTAGATCTATAGCTTCCAGAAATATAGACATCCTCACCTTTTATATGAGATATTCAGATGGTTTCAGTATGGGAACTCTAATAGTCTTATATCGATTATGGATTTGAGTCTTTGGAGGTTCTTCAGTTTTGGTGGGCTTGGATGAAGTTTGTTCTTCTTCAGACATGATTGTTTTTGGATCTTAAACTGTTTGTGTGTTAACAGATCTGCTCTGATACCACTTGTTAGGTCTCACATACTGTAGAAGGGGGTTGAATACAGTGTTTATCACAATCAAATCGAATATAAGAACACAGAAAATAGATTTTATTTAACACAATAAACTCTGTTACAATATGGAACTGTCTTCTCTCAGTGATGAACAACTTATCACGAGAGCTGCTAGGGTTACAATGAATAATGACTCCGATTATGATAACACATATAGTATAAACCCTATGTCTGTGTTTATATACTACACAGTTACAAGATAAATTCTAATTGTTATGGAATATAATTCTGCTTTCTAAAATATATCAACTAGTTATCTTTTCTTCCAAGTATTCTATTCTTCATAGAATTCCTTCTTCATGCATATCTCTTCTTGCATTTGTCTTGATCTTCTTTCCTTTCAATCAGTCACCTTCCTTATATGAAAGTCTCCTTAAGTCCTGATATTATCTCCTGATAAATATCTCCTGATAACTTAAGTTTTGACAACTTAAGTTCTGATATCTTAAGTTCTGACTTCAGTATAAGTACTGATTTCTAGTTAAGTACTGATTTGTCCTGTTAAGTAAGATCTGAAAACTAAACACAAATCATATTAGTCATGACATTATCAAATATATCAAACATATATGTATATATATAAAAATAGTTTTCAAAACTATTAATCGAATAAGGTTTATTCGATAACTTTATTTTATTTAATGAATATTATTTTAAATATTCATTCGAGGACTTATGACCCCGCTCATTTTATTTAATGAATATTATTTTGAATATTCATTCGAGGACTTATGACTCCGCTCATTTTATTTAATGAATATTATTTTGAATATTCATTCGAGGACTTATGACTCCGCTCATTTTATTTAATGAATATTATTTTGAATATTCATTCGAGGACTTATGACTCCGCTTATTTTATTAAATAATATTCTTTATTTTATTAAAGAATAATGTTTCGATATTTGCCAAGTAATCTGAAAATAATTGATACTATCAAATCATTCTTACATTAAATATTTCCAGGGATTATTTTCAAACTTTATCAAAACTATTTTTGGAAGGTTAGAGCGGATCCCAAAACTCGTTTTCAAATTTAAGATCTTCCTTTAGAAGGGGATTTAAATACTCGCTAAAAAATCTGAGGATCCGGCTTCGTGATGTATTTTTATATTCGCAACAAGGTTGCTGTTTTGATAAAAGAGTTTTTGGTTACTTACCCGACACTCGGGAAGTAAAATTCTTGGAACAAGTTAATCCATTAACAGGCATCGCCTGGGAAATATCGGTGAGTTTTCCTTTCCAACTAGATACGACTTCTTGGTGGATCCGTATCACCAAGTTTCTACTTGGGGAAAGGGGGGACGAGCTTTACGTTTCAGAGTCATGGATTTCATCTGAACTAGGAGTGGCGTAAGTGGTCGAGTGTCGCCGGCCCGGCCTTATTATATTGGCCCAAATGGCCCGGAAGTTCCGCTAAGACGGTCCATTCCTTAGGAGTCCAGTGGTCGGTTCATAAGTAAATCCGACTGTTCTCCTCTACATGTAGAAAATGGTGGGGTTGCACTACTGCGACTGATCATCGTAAGTGGTCTTCCTGGCGCGGCAAACTCCCGTAATGAGTTCATCATCCAGTTAGGATATTTCTGCAACACTACCCGGAGTATTTCGATCGAAAGGCTACGGATGGGTGATTGTCGAAGAGTTGACAGGGTCAAATGGTTATAATGATGTTTCCCTCAAATGAAGTATCTCGTAACTTCATTTCTTTTAAACAATATTTCAAAGACTTGAATCTATTCAAGTCTTATATTGTAGTCTTATCTATATAATGAACCTTTTAAAACTTATTATAATTTGAACAGTGGTAGTTCAAGTAGTTTTCTAAAATGGTATAAGTATAGTGAAGTATTTGGTAACTTCATCTCCCTTTAAGCTTATATCCAGTAAGTAATTATCTTACACTTGATAAAGATTTCCAGTAAGTTATCTATTTAGATACTTGCATTATTGGTTACACTATATATTATCTTGCGAGCTGTAATGCTAACTCTTGCTTCATTTTTTTATCACACAACAACAGTTAGGAAAGATGGCCAGACTCCAGTAGACCTAGCGCAAGAGCGTGGGAAGCGTCCCGCATCTTCCCGTTGATATCATAGCTGCTATAGCTGCAGAGGTAGATCTATCTGTAGACCAGGCACTCTACTTTTGGGAATCAATTATGTATAATTATAACTTGTGGCAGATAATGGCAATTAACTGTAAACTTATTAAGTAATCATTTTGGGTTGTAATAACTTTTAAATTGTGGATTCAAGGACTTGTACTTATTTCAATTTCATCTCTGAGACTATAACGGGTCGTGGTGTGTGTTATTGTGGGGTCACAGCATGAGGTTATTTATTTTTAATTAAGTTAAGTGATATTTATGGAAAGAAAGACCGTGACGACCCGGATCCCTGACCCCGGATCTGGGGGTGTTACAGAAATGGTATCAGAGCTAAGCGTTATAAACCTCATAGATGATGCGACGATATAATAATAAACTCACAAAGATAATAAGAACTCTTTCTAAGTTCATGGTCGGACTACTTAAAGTAGCGCTGACAGTTAAAACCCTTACGGGAACCCTTATAAGTATCATGATAGTAACTTAGCTCATTTAATATGTAGGCGCATGAGATAGAGGACCCAGAGATGTTCGAGCATGAGCATGATGAGGCATGATGAGGCACTGCTAGATGCCGAGGATCAGGATGAGCCTGAGGAGGAGAAGATGGATGAGGAGGACCCCTCAGAGGAGTCAGAGACAGAGGTTATTGCGATTTCAGAAGAGGAGGACCCGGATGATGTCCCAGTAGCTGAGGAGCATGTCGGAGCTATAGTGGAGTATACTGGTACCCCTCTACCCTCACTCCCCGTGGTCAGAGCTCCTAACTCTCCACCACTATATTGGAGCCCCTATGATGAAGACTCTGAGACCCATACTCCCGCGCCCAAGCAGACCGAGGAGGTACCCCTAGCAGATCCGGATTCACCACCTCTCAACCCTGCCCATAGGCAGTCTTTGTTAGCTCACGGCTATGTTCAGGATGTTCTGAGGACTCGAGTGGCTGTTGCTGAGGCCCGGCTGGATGAGGCCAGAAGAGAGTTAGATGCAGAGAGAGCTAGTAGACGTGCACGAGCTCATGAGGCTAGAGCTACCATACCCCGATCCCTGAGGAGAGAGCTGACTAGGATAAAGCTTATGGCCCGTATGAGGCTCCGATCACTTCATGGAGATAGAAATGGCAGGATATCCAGGAGGCAGGCTGATTACATTTTCCGTCGTGCGATGGAGAGAGTGTGAGAGTTGACCCGCTCCGGTGATTGATTCAGGACCAGTGATGTGGTAGTCTAGTCGTCTAGTTAGTCGAGGCCATAGTAAGAGCCAATTTTCCGGGATAGTTGACTTGTATATAGTATCCCTTTCTCTGACTAGACAGATAGACTCATGTATTTCACTTTTGGGCAGATGACTATAGCACTGTTGTACTTTTAACCAGATCGAACTATGTATTTCTCGCATTATGTATATATTTGTTTCCTTTCAGTTCAGTTCCTTAGTGACGAGATCACTGTCTTTATCGTTATTATTACTTCACTTCTTTTTAGAACTGTCATAATATAATAGAATTGTGAGATACGTTCTCCCCATTATAGAAACTATGCAAGCACAATCTTATGTGTATGATTGTGACCTAACGTTGAATTTTCCACAAAATTTATCAGTATCATGCTGCCAAAAAGGATTGGAACTAGGGCGAACCCTGGGTTTGAGGACCAGGGAAGCCATAACCAAGATGGTAGGAACCAAGAACACAGTGAAGAGGAAGATGAGGATTATGTTAAACAGGATGACTCCTAGTATGAAGAGGAGGAGGAAATATATGATGTTGAAGAATTTGAGATAGAGGCTGAAGAAGGAGAAACTGAGGTTGAGCAACAAGTACCAAACCCAGGCATGGATCCCATGGGGCAGTTCATGCAACTACTAAGGCAGAACTTGGAACATCAACCCAACCCACCCCCTTAAGGAAATAACAATGTTGTAGCAAACTCTTTCAGGGCTTTCAAGTCCCTTAAGCCCCCTGAGTTCCATGGATCGGCCGACCCAGTTGAGGCAAGGGTGTGGCTAAAGGAAATGGAGAAATCCTTTGAGATTCTGAGTTCCGATGAGGCATAGAAGACTGCATTTGCTACCCACCTTCTGAAAGGAGAGGCCAACTACTGGTCGGAGGCCAAGAAAAACCTGGAGATAGATGCTATTATAACCTGGGAAAGGTTCAGTCAATTGTTTTTGGGGAAATATTTCCCGAGGTTTATGGAGAACTAGACGGAGCTCAAGTTCTTGGCGCTAAAGCAGAATAACTTATCTGTAGCAGAGTATGAAGCAAAATTTACTGAGTTATCAAGGTTTATGCCGAAGTTTGTGAACACTGAGGAAACGAAAGCTAGGAGGTTTCAGCAGGACCGAAACCATGGATTTAGAATAGGGTGGCAATCCTTGAGCTTACAGATTATGCCACTCTGGTATAAAAGGAAAAAATTACGGAAAGTGAACAGATGCAGAAGGAAAGAGAGAAGAAAGGAATAAAAAGGAAAAGCATAAGTATGGGCGGAGGTTTCACGAGAGGGAACTTCCCAAATAAGTTTAACCGAGGAGCAGTGTCCCTCCCAGGGAGGAGTGCTGGGTTTAGGCGACCGATGAGTGTGAATGTGAGCCAGAGCGGCCAGAAGTCAGGAATGTCCTATTCCAACCAGTCTCGACCCCCATTACCATCCTGTAACACTTGTGGAAGGATGCATTCTGGGGAGTGTAAACGAAAGCCAGTAACCTGCTTTAAGTGTAGTCGAGTGGGTCACTATTCCCACAAGTGACCTTCGTCATCCCCTGCCGTCATTCCAACCACCACTTGTCATCAGTGTGGACACCTAGGTCATTGGAAGAGGGAATGCCCAATGAACAAACCAACAGCTTCAGGAGCAAGCAGGGCTGCTTCTAATAAGCCACCTACTGCAAGGACTTTCAACATGACCGTTCAAGATGCTATGAAAGACTCAGATATGATAGAAGGTACCCTTTCTCTAAATTCAGTCAGTGCAAATGTTTTATTTGATTCGGGAGCAACTAAATCTTTTATATCGAGGGACTTTGCGCATAAATTAAAACTTAAGGCTGAAGCCTTGTTAGAACCCTTACAAGTAAAAATAGCCAACCATGAAGTTATCCCTGTTAACCAGATTCACCCCGCCTGTGAGTTAGGCATAGGGGAACAATCTTTTAGTGTTGATCTGATTCCTTTTAAATTAGGGGAATTTGATGTAATTTTGGGAATGGACTGGCTATCTAGCAATGATGCTCAGATAGACTGTAAAGGGAAGAAAGTTAAGTTGAATATCCCAGGGAAAAAAGAAGTCATATTTAGAGGGAAGAGGAAAACGCATAAATTTTTGACCATGGCCCAGGCTAATAAGATGCTACAAAAAGGAAATGAGGCTTACCTAGCCTATGTGGTGGACACTCAAAAGGAGGTGCCCAACTTGCAAGACATTTCGGTAGTCAAAGAATTTGAAGATGTATTCCCACAAGACCTTCCGGGACTACCACCCGATAGAGTGATTGAATTTGCTATTGAGTTGGCCCTAGGGACGGCGCCAGTTTCAAAGGCACCATACCGGTTATCCCCATTAGAAATGAAGGAACTGGCTACCCAATTACAAGAACTTTTGGATAAGGGTATGATAAGACCCAGTGTGTCTCCGTGGGGAGCACCAGTATTATTTGTTAAGAAGAAAGATGGGAGCATGAGGCCGTGCATTGACTACCGAGAGTTGAACAAGCTAACCATGAATAACAGGTACCCGTTACCCAGAATAGACGATCTGTTCGACCAGCTAAAGGATGTTGTCTACTTTTCCAAGATTGACCTGAGAACTGGATATCACCAACTAAAGATTAAACCCGAAGATATTCCAAAGACTGCGTTCCGAACCAAGTATGGGCACAATGAGTTCTTGGTAATGTCTTTTGGATTAACCAACGCCCCAGCGGCTTTCATGGATAAAATGAATAGATTATTCAAGAAGTACATGGACAAATGTGTGATAGTTTTTATCGAAAATATTTTAATCTACTCAAGGACCGAGGCAGAATATGCAGAGCATTTGAGGATAGCTCTAGGAATACTCAGAGAAGAATAGTTGTTTGCCAAATTCTCGAAGTGTGAATTGTTGCGGAATGAAGTACAGTTTTTAGGACATATGATCAATAAGGAAGGAGTATTTGTCGACCCCTCCAAGATAGAGGCGGTATCAAATTGGGAAAGGCCAACCACACCCACTGAGGTAAGGAGTTTCATAGGATTGGCCGGCTACTATCGTAGATTTGTACAGGATTTTGCGAAGATCGCAGCCCCTTTAACACGACTTACTCGTAAGACAGAGAAGTTTGAATGGACAGAAATGCGAGAAAAGTTTTCAAGAATTGAAAAAAAGGTTGGTAACGGCCCCGGTGTTGGCGTTGCCAGACGGAAAAGGAGATTTTGTGATATATAATGATGCGTTGCACAAAGGATTAGAGTGTGTGCTTATGCAGCACGGTAAGATGATTGTGTATGCTTCGAGACAACTGAAGGAATACAAGATTAGATATCCTACTCATGACCTTGAGCTCACGGCAATAATTTTTGCCTTAAAAATTTGGAGGCACTACTTGTATGGAGAGAAGTGTGAGATTTTCACAGACCATAAGAGCCTCAAGTACATATTCACGCAGAAAGAGCTCAACATGCGTCAGAGAAGATGGTTTGAACTAATCAAGGACTATGATTGTGAGATTCTCTATCATCCAGGGAAAGCCAATGTGGTGGCGGACGCCTTTAGTAGGAAGGAAAGACTCAAAATGATAATGACTTCGGAGGAATTGATAAGGGATTTTGAGAAAATGGAAATATAAGTAAAGGTAACCGGAGCCGGAACCGAAAAGCTGTTTGAGATCTCGATGCAGCCAGAGTTATTGGAAAAGATTAGATTGTGCCAAGAAAAAGTAATGAATGAAGGCAGAGAGTCAATGACTGGAGAAGAGATCCATACTGAGAGAGATGATAAGGGGATAATGAGGTATTCCTATAGGATTTGGGTTTCGAATGTTCAAGAGCTTAAAGACGAGATTTTGGATGAAAGCCATAGTTCAAGGTATTCCATTCACCCGGGGAGCACCAAGATGTATAGGGATTTAAAGGAGTATTACTGGTGGCCCAACATGAAGAGGGACGTAGCAGAATGGGTAAGCAAGTGTTTGACTTGCCAAAGAGTAAAGGCAGAGCACCAGAGACCCAGTGGACTTTTACGACCCCGGGAGATTCCCGAATGGAAATGGGAATATATAGTTATGGATTTTGTTGTAGGCTTACCAAGGACGAAATCCAAACATGATGCCATATGGGTAATTATGGACCGAATTACAAAGTCAGCTCACTTCATTCCTATTAATGAGAGATACACAGTCGATAGATTGGTGGCCATTTACCTTAAGGAAATAGTGACGCGACATGGAGTCCCAGCGTCCATTGTCGCAGACCGAGACCCCAGATTCAACTCCAGAGTTTGGAGGAGCTTTCAAGAATGTGCGGGAACCAAATTAAACATTAGTACCTCTTACCATCCCCAAACGGATGGGCAAAGTGAAAGGACCATCCAGACACTAGAGGATATATTGAGAGTGTGTGCAATAGACTTTAAAGGATGTTGAGATGATCACTTGCCGTTGATCGAGTTTTCTTATAACAATAGCTTTCATGCCAGCATCGGAATGCCGCCTTACGAGGCCCTGTACAGAAGAAGGTGTCGATCTCCCTTATACTGGGATGAAGTGGGGGAGCGAAAGATGCTCGGACCCGAAGTGGTCCAAATGACCAAAGATATAGTGGATCTCATCAGAGGTTGGCTTGTAGCAGCCCAAGACCGATAGAAGAAATATGCAGACCTAGCCTGAAAGGACAAGGAGTATGAAGTAGGGGACTTAGTACTGCTAAAAGTATCCCTTTGGAAGGGATTGATGAGGTTCGGAAAGAAAGGGAAACTAAGCCCAAGATACATTGGACATTTTGAGATACTAAGACGGATTGGGAAGTTAGCTTACGAGCTAGCCTTACCCCCGAACCTACAACAAGTTCATAATCTGTTCCATGTGTCAATGCTAAGGAAGTATCATCGGGATTCCAGGCATATAGTGGAATACGAGCAGGTGGACATGCAACCAGACCTGACTTATGCGGAGAAACCAGTGAAGATTGTGGATAAAAAGGAGCAAGTGCTTCAGAATAAGATAATCAAGCTAGTCAGAGTGTTATGTCAGAATCATAATGTGGAGGAGTCAACTTGGGAACTAGAGAGCGCAATGCTAGAAAAGTACCCCCAATTTTTTTGTATCTGATTCCGGGACGGAATCCTTTTAAGGAGGGGAGACTGTAATAACCCCAAAAATTTTAGACTTTTTGTAACCCTTATGAATAGTGATATTGTTGATTATGTTGATTAAGAAAACTTTTTATGCCACACTATGTAGCAGTTCTTTTATTGATATTCTGAGATCTTATTAGTACTCTATATGGTATATAAGTGTATGTAAAGATCATCAGAATCCAAATTCGAACATTTTGATTTTTCCTGAAAATCCACCAGATACCGAAAGAATTGAGTCTAAGGTAACATGATTAAAAGGATTTATATTCAAGGATTATAAGAGAAGATCATAAAAAGGAATATAAAATATTGAGAAAGGTTTAGGGGAAACCCAAGTAATAATTTCCTGGATATGACCCCTCAAACGATTAGCAAGAACGAACGATAAACGAGTCGTACAACAATTAAACGACAAGTAATGCAAGAGAGATTAGTGCAAGGATTAAGGATGATAATCAAGCAATTAAGCAAGGATTAGCATAAAAAGATGCTTCCACCACCAAGTGATGACAAGTGGCAAATGATGAAGTCACCAAGGTGATGTCAAGCTTAGTCACACTCCACTCACTTTAATCAACCAATTAATCACCCAAATATCCCATTCACTTTCATTTTCCACCACAAACACATTTAGCAAAAAAAAAACCCTCCCAAGAACAATTGCTCTTGGCTTCTTCATTCCAAAGAAGAGAAAATTTCAAGAATCCAAGCTTCACTTCATAAACAAATCCAAGGTAAATTCCTTAGCTTCTTGATGATTATATAAGCATATCCTAGAAGTTTAAGCCTCCAATTCTTCATGAATCTCTTCCAATAAATCAAGGAAGAAGATGATGAATAGTGTTTTCAAGTTACTAACTTTGTTTTCTTTGTTTTTTCTTTAAGATCCAAGCATTCCTAGGCTATCTCAAGGCTTCTCAAGGCTTCCTAGCTACTCTAATCACTCCAAGGAAGGTATAACACCTCCAAACCCTAAATTTACTTTGAGTATTAGGAATGGTTATGATCGTTATAGTAAACGAGAAGCATGATGCTTGTGTATTTAGAGTTTGGATTGGATTTGTAGTGATTTGGATGATGGAACCTTGTTTATAGTTAATAAAACTTATGTATAGTTAGTAGTTCATGTTTGGGGTTGAATGAATTGGAAAATCTTGAGGTTTGGGGACTGATGTAGTAAGGTTTGGATGAGGGTTGGTTGTATTGTTGATTGTGAGTTGAATGGTGGTTGTTTGGAGTGGTTTAAAACTTGGTAATCGCGTAAACATAGCTGTCATAATGCCCATTTTTATACAACTGCTTGTTCTTAGTGTTCGGGACAGAGAGCTAATTGTTGAATCTATGACGTGCCATGTTTAGCTAGATTATGTCGTAAGCTTCATTTTGATATGTGGTTCGCTTGAATCCGATGTACGGTTTAGGAGAAATGACTATTTTAAGTAACGACGTTTCGCGAACGAACCATTTCCCCTCGCCTTAGTTTGAAACCTTGGTTAAGGTCCTTAAATGACTATTTGGAGTAAGTAACAATTATGTAAGGTTAATAGGTCAGTTGGTAGAGTATTCGCGAAAGAGTCACCTTAAAATTCGTAACGGTTAAATTATTTAAAAATGGTGGAGCCGAGGGTGCACGAGCGACCTATGTGTATCGTTAAACGCAAAAGTGAACGTTAGGGTCTAATTAATTAAAGACTAGTTTCTTAAGAGACCGTGGGTTAATTCCAACTTATATGTTGTTTATAGGTTACCATACTCGCCCCAGGCCTTTTACTACCCCCAGTCGCTCAAGCAAGTTTTCTACCCGTATAACTGTTGTTGTGATGTATATATGTATATGCATTATCTTGTGATAAGTGCATGATTATTATTAGCAAATCTTGCGATATATTGGAGCATGTTAATATGATATATATGCATGCCTATTTTGTAATCTTTATGTCTTGTTATCAATTCAATTGTTTATAAATTGCATAATACATATTAATCGAATATGGTATATGGGGACCTGAAGGTGACATTTTTCTAAACCGGGAGTCGATGTTCCCGAGTATGGTATATGTATATAAATATAAATAGTTTTTAAAACTATTAATCGAATAAGGTTTATTCGATACCTTTATTTTATTTAATGAATATTATTTTAAATATTCATTCGAGGACTTATGACTCCGCTCATTTTATTTAATGAATATTATTTTGAATATTCATTCGAGGACTTATGACTCCGCTCATTTTATTTAATGAATATTATTTTGAATATTTATTCGAGGACTTATGACTCCGCTCATTTTATTTAATGAATATTATTTTGAATATTCATTCGAGGACTCATGACTCCGCTTATTTTATTAAATAATATTCTTTATTTTATTAAAAAATAATGTTTCGATATTTTCCAGGTATTCAGAAAATAATTTCTACTATCAAATCATTCTTACTTTAAATATTTCCAGGGATTATTTTCAAACTTTATCAAAACTATTTTTGGAAGGTTAGAGCGGATCCCAAAACTCATTTTCAAATTTAAGATCTTCCTTTCGAAGGGGATTTAAATACTCGCTAAAATATCTGAGGGATCCGGCTCCGTGATATATTTTTTATATTCGCAACAAGGTTGTTGTTTTGATAAAAGAGTTTTTGATTACTTACCCAACACTTGGGAAGTAAAATTCTTGGAACAAGTTAATCCATTAACAGGCATCCCTTGGGAAATATCGGTGAGTTTTCCTTTCCAACTAGATACGACTTCTTGGTGGAGCCGTATCAACAAGTTTCTACTTGGGGAAAGGGGGGACGAGCTTTACGTTTCATAGTCATGGATTTCATCTGAACTAGGAGTGGCGTAATTGGTCGAGTGGCGCCAGCCCAACCTTATTATATTGGCCCAAATGGCCCGGAAGTTCCGCTAAGACGGTCCATTCCTTAGGAGTCTAGTGTTCGGTTGACAAATAAATCCGACTGTTCTCCTCTAAATATAGAAAATGGTGGGGTTGCACTACTGCGACTGATAATCGTAAGTGATCTTCCTGGCACGACAAACTCCCGTAATGAGTTCATCATCCAGTTAGGATATTTCTGCAACACTACCCGGAGCATTTCGATCGAAAGGCTACGGATGGGTGATTGTCGAAGCGTTGACAGGGTCAAATGGTTATAATGATGTTTCCTCAATTGAAGTATCTCGTAACTTCATTTCTTTTAAACAATATTTCAAAGACTTGAATATATTCAAGTCTTATATTATAGTCTCATCTATATGATGAACCTTTGAAAACTTACTATACTTTGAATAGTGGTAGTTCAAGTAGTTTTCTAAAATGGTATAAGTATAGTGAAGTTGGTAACTTCATCTCCCTTTAAGTTTATATCCAGTAAGTAATTATCTTACACTTGATAAATATTTCCAGTAAGTTATCTATTTAGATACTTGCATTATTGGTTACACTTTATATTATATTGCGAGCTGTAATGCTCACTCTTGCTTCATTTCTTCATCACACAACAACAGTTAGGAAAGATGGCCAGACTCCAGCAGAGCCAGTGCAAGAGCATGGGAAGCGTCACACGTCTTCCCGTTGATATCATATGATATAGCTGCAGAGGTAGATCTATCTGTAGACCAGGCACTCTACTTTTGGGAATCAATTATGTATAATTATAACTTGTGGCAGATAATGGCAATTAACTGTAAACTGATTAAGTAATCATTTTATGTTGTAAGAACTTTTAAATTGTGGATTCAAGGTCTTGTACTTATTTCAATTTCATCTCTGAGACTATAACAGATCGTGATGTGTGTTATTGTGGGGTCACAATATGAGGTTATTTATTTTTAATTAAGTTAAGTGATATTTATGGAAAGAAAGACCGTGACGACCCGGATCCCCGACCCCAAATCTGGGGGTGTTACATCAGAGTTTACACATGTAAAAATAACTTTTGTCTTATTTAAAGAGGGTTTCAGTTTATAATAATCATAATACAAACTGTGATACTCTTTACATGTGTAAATTGAATTCCAAATGTTAGATATTGAATGCAATATAGAGGGGGTGAATGTGTTTCTTGGATTTTTAGCCTTTTTAATCTTGTTTGGATATTAGGTGAACAAAACAGTTTTGATTTGCAGAAATATTGTGTTTACAAAAATAAATCAACAAGCATAGAATTTCAAAACTCACTTAATTTGTATTAATTAAGTCTGTCTTGCTACAAATTCTGGGTTCTAAAAAAGATAAGAACACAGCTTCTATCTTTAGATAATATAAGAAAAATTGATCTATTTTGTTACATGTGAACTAAGAACCGGTGCATGCTTTATAGACCAGCAGCACGGGTTTACAATACTTGCACTAAAATGTACTAAACTACTTTCTAAAGCAACTTTTTTCTATTTCCATTTCTAGCTTAGCAAATATGTGCAGTATCTTGCATGTCTGTGACCATCCTTTGTCCAGTTAATCTTGGCCCTTGATCTAGTATTCTCCCAGCTTCTTTGTAGACTTTTTAATCTAGTTGATAGATTGTTTGTTGACTGATAACCTTGAATCTTGAACTTGTCTGCATTCTGTATTTGGGAAGTATGTCGAGATCTCCAGTTTGTTTTATAGAGAAGTGATATCTCGATAAGTATAATGACTTATCAAGATCTTTGAGTTCTCTATAGATGTACTTGACTTGTCGAGGTCTCTAGATTTTTTCATGTGAAATGACTTGTCGATATGTCTAAGATCTCTACATGTAGAAGTGACTTGTCGATATCTCTGAGATCTCTATATGAGAAATTGACTTGTCGATATCTCCAATTCTTCACATCTTCATTTGACTTGGCGATATCTCTGAGTTTTCTACATACTGAAATGACTTGTCGATATTTCCAGTTCTCTACATCTTTATTTGACTTGTCAATATCTCTGAGATTTCTCTATAAGCCATTTTGGACTTCTCGATAAGTCATTCTGGACTTCTCGACTAACTTCTCGATATAACTTGATATGTGACTTGTCGATATCTTGACTTAGAACATTTTTCACATAATATTTTTATTCAACTCCAAGCTTCTATACTTTTCTATGAGGCATGATCATGGCTTGATCTTTTTCCAGAGTTTATTCCTTAGCTTGAATCTGTTCACAGAAAAATTCTCCAGTCTAATCTTCAAACCATTTTACAGACTCAAGTAATACAATACAAAATAGATAATCAAATAACTAAATCTTAGGTTTGTCACTGTGACTTAGTCTTGTAATTATACATGCTTGTCTTGCACAACAAATCCCCTAATTTATGAGAAGATTGATTATCACAAATTCATGCCTGATAACAACACTAATTCCAAGCTAAAATCACATACATAAAACTTGACAGATTAACAAATATATATTTATACATTGAGTAGTTACATCAGTTTAACCATTACAAACATTAGGTGAATTTCTCATAGCACTTGTAGTTCTTCAATTATTTTTGTCCTTTTTAAGGCTTCTACCAGTTTGATCCAATCATCTAGTTTGTAGTTGTTGAGGTAATTTACTCTAAATCTTGAAAATCTGTCAATTTGAATGTTTAGGAAATGTCCATCTTTTGAGATTTTACTCAGCCCCCTTGCCTTAAGTTCATTTGACCTCTGTTCAAACATTTATATCTCTTTGTCATACTTCCTATCCCCTTTTTCTTTTTCATCCTTAATTCTTGCATGTCTTTAATTCCTTTCCCTCATCCTTTTAGACATCACAGCCTTCCACATCCTTGTACTTATATCTTTGTCCTTCATCAAGCTAATCACCTTCTTCAATTTTGTAGTTGAAAATTTTCCATTACTTCCCTGCTAACCAAAATGAAGGAGCCATCCAAATAGTATATTTTGACTTCTACTAAAGAGACAACACAAACTTTGATAAGTTCTTCAGATAATTGTTAGAAATAATCATCATCTTTTATGCTTATATTTAGAGGCAGAAAATTATCTTGATTGAAATAGTTCCAGATGACACTAGCATCAGCTTGCATTTTTATTGGTTTTCTTCCAAAAGTCTTGAAGTCAATTTTGGTTGGAGGCTTGAATGAAGGTAGGTTTGTGATTTTCTTTAGTGTGATATGACTGGATCTGATTGGTATTTTGAGTAAAGGATTGGCAGTTTGTTTGTACAAGAATTTAGGTTTTTGAGGTAGGGTTGGTTGAGATTGTGTTTGGCTTGGTTGGAGGTTTAAGTTTGGAGGTTTGAATCTATGGGACATTTTTCTTGGTACCTTCTTCTACTCCCATTTTCTTCATCTTGCTTTCATCTCCCTTCTTTCTATCATCCTTCTTCTTCTCGTCTACCTTACTGCTAGTTTCTGTGACGCCCTCAATCTCGGGGTTAGGAAATGAGGACTCACACACCTCTAATCTAGTAATTAAATATGCATAAACCCCGATTAACTACTAACATGATCAACAGGATAAAGTATGAGACAAGATAACAACTACCAATCATAAAATATAACTTACAAGCCCAAAATATTATTAAATAACCAATATCGATTCCGGCTGGGAACCGACAGATAACCCATTATATCTTTATACACTTCTTTCTAAGCGCGAGCTCACTCATAAATACCACAACCTGCTCTGGAAACCGGAAGCCCTCAACACAGTAGGGACCACCAGGTACGCTCTTACGAGCAGTGCGCCTAAGCCTGGCCATCTTCTTGCTTAACTGCCATGGTTAGATTAAGACAAAACAAATGAGTATAAAACTCAGCAAGTAACTATATAGCAGTTCTACAATATCAAATCACAATATGCTTTATCAAACTAGGGCATTCTTATAACGATTCGTGTATTTTTATTTTATTTTTGATATTTGGAAGTGTAATAAAAGTTTAAGTAAATAAATAAAAGTTGTGTATTGATTTTGGCAGCGGATACTGATTGTTATTTAATTATTTATGATTTGTTGATATGTGGAATTTGAATTATGTGAATTATTGGTGAGTTATAGGATTTTATTTCACTTGTAAAAGTGATTTTATTGTAATTTTAATTCCATAAATAATTGGATTGTCTTTAAAATTGGTTTTCTAATTCTATAATTTCAATAATTATTTTTAGGACTTTATAAAATTGAGAAATCAATATTTTGTTAATTATTCATTTTTAAGGATATGTTGAGAGTCTGTGTTCTAGATTTTAAGGGTAATTGGGACGAGCACCTACCTTTGATTGAGTTCTCGTATAATAACAACTACCATGCCAGTATAGGGATGCCACCTTATGAAGCTTTGTATGGACGAAAGTGTAGGTCACCATTGTACTGGGATGAGGTAGGATAAAAGAAAGTGTTAGGCCCTGAATTGGTTCAACAGACTAGAGATGCTATAGTTTTGATTCGGAAAAGATTGGAAGCAGCTCAAGATAGAAAAAGAAAATACGCATATTAGCATAGGAAAGACATGGAATTTGAGATAGGAGCTTTGGTGTTGCTAAAAGTATCGCCTTGGAAAGGGTTAGTACGATTTGGTCAGAAGGGTAAACTTAGCCCTAGATTCATAGGACCCTTTGAGGTTTTGAAGAAAGTGGGAAAGGTCGCTTATGAGATAGCGTTACCACCGCAGTGGCAGCACATTCATAATGTGTTCCACGTGTCTATGTTGAAGCCCTACGTCCCTAATACGAATCAAGTCATAGAATACGAACCGATTGAGCTTCAACCAGATTTGTCTTATGTGGAACAACCGGTTCAAATTTTAGACCGTAAAGAACGAGTCCTTAGGAATAAATCGATTCCCTATAGTAAAAGTTTTGTGGAGAAATCCTCGAGTAGAAGAGTCTACTTGGGAATTGGAGTCAGACATGCTTGATAAATATCCTCATTTGTTTAGTTGAATTAGATTCTGGGGACAGAATCTTTTTAAGGGGGAAAGAATATAACGACTCGTGTATTTTTATTTTATTTTTGATATTTGGAAGTGTAATAAAAGTTTAAGTAAATAAACAAAAGTTGTGTATTGATTTTCGCAGCGGATACTGATTGTTATTTAATTATTTATGATTTGTTGATATGTGGAATTGGAATTATGTAAATTATTGGAGAGTTATAGGATTTTATTTCGCTTGTAAAAGTGATTTTATTGTAATTTTAATTCCATAAATATTTGGATTATCTTTAAAATTGGTTTTCTAATTTTATAATTTCAATAATTATTTTTAGGACTTTATAAAATTGAGAAATCAATATTTTGTTTATTATTCATTTTTAAATGATTTTCTGAGTGTGTTAAATGTTAAAATCCATATTTAGTTATGGGAATCTTTAAAAATTATGAAACTTATATTTTATTAAGTTCGTATTATTCTGAGGATTTTAAAATTATTTTGGAAATTTTTGAAAATCGTTTTACCCGCGCGTTGTTTCGTTATTGGTTAAAAAGAGGGGATAAAGCGTACCTTAAAAATTGTTTAAAAATTTTGAAATTTACGTTTTTATTTACTTCGGGATATTTATAATATTTTAGCGCTGTTTTCATAATTTTTGGAGTTAGTTTCACCCGCGTATTATTTCATTTAATCATTAATTGTGGGTATAAAGTGCGATTCAAAATTAAGTTAAAAATTATGCAAAAATTATTTTTAATAGCTTTGAATTATTTGTGACATTTTATCACTGTTTTGGTAAGTTTAAACATTTTATTTAGAGGCGCGATCATTCATTATATTTTAAATAACGAGACGGAATCAGGCTTGCAGAGGACCGGGACACGTGTTAATTTCTTACTACTCCTATTGATACGTGTCCTTGGCTGATAATTTTGATAAAAAAAATAAACAAACAACCCCCCTACTTTCATCCCTTACCCCGTCCTCTTTGTCTCTCTCTCGGATACACTCTCTCTCTCAATTCTCTCACACCCTCTCTCTCTCTGTTCCCTCCTTTATCTCTCTTACTTGCTCGTCGGTTCTCTTGCTTCCTGCTCTGTCGCCGTTGCTTTGATTTTCCGGTCGCTTGGCCTCGGTTTCGATTCTGATTCTTGGTATATATACAGTTGTATATATATATGTGTGATTGTGTAGGTGTGTGTGCGTTTTGCCTGTGTGTATCGTGGTGAACACCGCGCGCGTGCGGCGGCGTGTGCGCGCGTGTGGCCAGTGTTTGTTCTGTGTTTATTTCGGGTGTATGCTTGCTCCTGTTGCTTGTTTACTGATTCGCGAATTTCTATTTTCTGTAGAAATTAGGTTGAATAGTTTCATGATATTAAATATAATTTCGTGCGGAATTGATTCATAAATTTATCGGTGGAATTTATTAGGAAACCCAACTTATGTCGGGCACCAATAAATTTTACCGCCGTTCGCGATGACTCGTTACGAGCGGACGGTGGACGGTGATGACGATGTTCTGAGTCCTAAATTTTATAAATAAATAAAAATGATTTGTGTAAAATATTTATCGGACCTAAACAATTAATTGTATTACGAATTGTGTTGTGATTGTGGACGTCGATTGTAATCGACGGGTAGTTTTATAAATAAATAAGGTGCTGCCAAAATTTCCTAAAAATATATATGTATTTATACCTGTTACCCTAACAATATTTCCGACTACGTGACTATGTGGTTACGGGTTTGTGTGTATAGTAATAATACGAGTCAAGTTATCGAATTGTGTTGTTAGAATTTGAGGATATCAAGCATGTCAGTGTATCTGATTAAAGTATTCTGTATTATAGATTCCTAGTGAGTTTTCTCAGGGCTAAAGTCAGCTTAAAAGCTACA
This sequence comes from Apium graveolens, assembly GCF_009905375.1. Classification (NCBI taxonomy): domain Eukaryota; kingdom Viridiplantae; phylum Streptophyta; class Magnoliopsida; order Apiales; family Apiaceae; genus Apium; species Apium graveolens. The sequence goes on from NC_133656.1 coordinate 173,685,584, forward strand.
TAGGGTTTTGTAAAGCGTTGCAAGGCAAGTACCCTGACCATTCTTTTATGGTTCAGTATATATGAATAACTAAATGTTTTACTTTCATAATGAAACAGAAATGTTTTGAGTTACGTATCCCCTGTATTTGAAAACGTTGTTTAAATTGTATTTTGGGGAAAAGTAACTTCTGAAAACACCTATCTCTAAACGTGATTTAAATGAAAAGAGGATTTGAATAGTGTGCTGTGATAGAATGGATTTTGAAAAGAGATGGGTAAAAGTGACGATTTTGAAAACTGGATTAAAACGATTAGATATGGGATACGTTGGGGCCAGAGTAGGCCTATTGAGTTGGCGTAAGAGGCTAATTCGGTTGCGCGCACTGTATAACCGATAAGTCCAGCTGGTCAGAGACCTAGCTAGTCTCTGAGTTCCGGAACAGGTAATTGAAATGGCAGTTGGAGCCATGACTAAGATGGCAGTTGGAGCCGTCTAGTGTTGATAGCCTGATCAGCTGTCTTCACATATCCATATGTATCTGATTTGGATTTTGTGATTCCCGTAAGAGTACGGGTAGCTGATATAATGATTTTATAAAAGTAACTAGTATGCTAAAATTGGACTCTGGTGTTTTTATAGCACACTGCTACGTTGTTTTAATGAAGCATGCTAGTTAGTGATATCCAGTTTTTCTCTAAATTTTGTTGTAAAATGTTGATATCATGATTACAGATCTGTTCCTATTATTGTTGCATTACTGATTTATCCTGTTATTCATATTTTGGTACTGCTGAGCGATTATGCTCACCCATGCAAACTATTATGTATATTTCGCAGATGCCTAGAAGATCAGTCAGACCGACCTATGTTCCCGCCCCTTCTGGACCCGGCTCCTCTGAGGTAGTTTGTATCAGGCCATGAGGTCTGAGGAGTTGCTGAATAAAGTTGTGTGTTTTAGATGTTGAATAAAGAGTTTGTAATATTGAGAACCTGAATTATACTTGAACCTGGATCGGATCTTGGTTCGGGGTCGAGTTAGTATATTTTAATAATAATTCTGTTGTTTATATTTTTGGTAATTGTGTTTAGTGATGTCAACTCCTGACCCCGGGGTTGAGGCCGTCACAGTTGGTATCAGAGCTACAGGTTCAAGTCCCTGATCTAGGTTAGGGATTGTGTCAAGTAGGTGATAGCGTGAGTCTTTAAGTGTGAGTCAGCAACTCATATAGAGGAGCAAACCATTAGAGTCAGTCGAGGGTTCTGATGGCGTTACCCTGACATCTATTAAATGTTTTGATAGAATTGCCTTGACCTGGTTGTGTCTTGCCTGTATATTTATATTGGCAGTGGCCTATTGCGATTTCGAGTTCTCCATCTCGGGCTTCTGATTCGGATAGCTCAGATTCGAAGAAACCCCTTGATGCTGTTGCTGAGGAGACCCATATGCCTCCTCCCCCAATTTCTTCTTTTGTGCCTCGAGTCATCCCTGGATCTGGTCCTCGTCCCCGTTGGGTACGTAGGTCTGTGTCTGCTGTCAGGGATTTCCCTCCCGGCTGCGGTCCCAGTTCTTCTATGTTGAGACCTCCGGTACCTCCTGTGGCCCCTAGTGGCACTTCTTCATCGATCCCTTATCATGTCCATAGGGCGGTGAATACTTCCTTTATCAGAGAGCAGAGTCCAGAGTTTGCTGCCCAGTTGGACCAGGTACCTATTGCACCATTTCAGGGTATTTCTGTCCCTTCCCCTGAGGTGCGAGCCCGTGTGCGAGCATTGACCCAGATGGCTGTAGAGAGGGCTAGATCTGTTGACTGTTTCATTAGTTCAGAGTTCAGAGCTGTGCAGTATCAGGACCTAGTGAACTGGCTAGTGTTTGAGCTAGGTTCCATTGGTGGCAGTGGTAGCAGCTAGTCGGAGCTGCTATAGAGGGATGTAGAGTTCAGAGTGACTTCTAGGAGTTCTGTAGTTGTTTTCCTTGTATATGTACATTATGTTGTGATAGTTTGTAGTAGGCGAGGCTGCTATGACAGCCAATTTTGGTGTGTATTCGGATGGTTCTTTGTAGTTGGATTTTCAGTTGTACTGGTTGGATTCTGTCGGTTATTGTATTTTAGCTGCTTTATCTTATTTTTTAGTTTTTATATATTGTGCGTTGCTATTATTGTTGTTATTGTTATTGTTAATTCTGTTGCTGGCATTTTTAGATTATAATCATTCACTCAGGGTGGATCCAATTATAATGGGGGATGAGAATATTGTCTTAGTGGCAACGCTCTCCTGATGCATAAATACAAACTGCTGGAGTAATCCATTTTCTTATATATGACTATTATGTTTCAGGAGATGCCATCAAAGAGAAATTCTCAGTCCAATAACGGATCTGCTGGGGATCCTTCCATGAGTGATTTGATGAACTTGTTGCGTCAGCAGACTGTACAGCTGGCCCAACAGCAACAACAATTCCAGCAACAGCAGCAACAATTGCAACAGCAACAACAACAGCAACAGCAGCTCATACAACAACAACAGCAAATCCAACAGCAGCAACTACAAATCCAGCAGCAGCATGAGATAAGAGGGGAAAATCAAGATGTTAGTTTTAAATCTTTTCAAGCAGTGAAGCCCCCAGAGTTTAAGGGAGAGGTAGATCCTGTTGCTGCCAGAATATGGTTAAAAGAGATGGAAAAGGCGTTTGCGCTCACCAAGGTGAGTGAGAATTTAAAGACTGATTATGCTAGTTATTTTCTAAAGAATGATTCGAATTATTGGTGGGAGTCTACGCGAGCCCTAGAAGGAGAAGGTCCAGTTCCATGGACCAGATTTACAGAGTTATTTTTGGAGAAATACTTTCCAGATTGTCTTCATACTCAAATGGAAGTGGAATTTTTCGAATTGAAACAAGGGGATAAGAGTGTCACGGAATATGAAGCAAAGTTTACGGAGTTGGCCCGTATAGCACCATAGTATGTGAGTTCAGAAGCTCAACGAGCGAAGCGGTTTCAGCAAGGGTTGAAGCCAGAAATAAGGAATGGAGTTGTAGCCTTACAACTCAAGACATATACTTCGGTAGTTCAGGCTGCCCTAGTGATAGAAAGTGATCAGAAATTAGCTGCAAAGGAGCAGGGTGAGAAGAAAAGAAAATTTGAAAGTGGACCCGCTAGATCAGAGGCAGGAATAGCGAGTCGGAAGTTTCAGCGTTGGTTTGGAAGGAATAAGAATAAGAGGTTCAAGAGGCAGGATGTTCCTCAGGCGAGACCCGGTACTACTTCAGTTAACTCTGCCCCGACGAGAATGAGTAAGCCAGTGACTGATTGTAAGATGTGTGGGAAAAAGCATAGTGGGCAGTGCCGAGAGAATGTTAATTGTTTTAAGTGTGGACAGAAAGGTCACTATTCCACAGAGTGTAAGTCTGAGATTCAAGGAGTTACTTGTTTTAGTTGCGGCAAAGTGGGACATATAGCTAGGAATTGCAAGTCAGTGACTCAAGGTAATGTTGGAAGAACTGTGTCCCAAAGACCAGCAACCAGTACTGCGAGAGCTAGGACTTTTAAGATGACCCAGAAGTCTCCAGTTCATGACTCTGATGTGGTTGCAGGTACGCTTATTCTTAATTCCGTACCTGTTAACATTTTGTTTGATTCGGGAGCGTCCAAATCTTTTATATCTGTGAATTGTGTGAATAAAATGCAATTGATGCAAGAAGATGAACCTTTAACTATAGAAATGGCTAATAAAGATAAAGTACCTGTAAAGCAATTTTGTCCTAGTTGTTACCTAGAGATTTCGAAGTATATGTTCCCTGTTGACTTAATACCCTTCGAGTTGGGAGATTTTGATATTATTTTAGGTATGGATTGGTTGTCTCGATATAGGGCAAATATTGATTGTAAGAAAAAGAGAGTTGTTATGTACACCTCAGATAATAGAAGGATCAGTTACCAAGGGCAGAGGCAAGATAGGAAGTTTCTCTCAGTAATGCAAGCAAGAAAGTTGCTGAGACAAGGATGTGAAGCGTACTTGGCTCATGTAGTGGATACGAAAAAAGAGACCCCTACTTTGGATGATATCCCTATAGTAAGAGAATTCCCTGATGTTTTTCCAGAAGAATTACCAGGATTGCCACCTGATCGTGAGATAGAATTTTCCATTGACTTGATACCTGGAGCTGAATCAGTTTCTAAGGCTCCATACAGAATGGCCCCGATGGAAATGAAGGAATTGGCTAAGAAACTTCAGGAGTTATTGGATAAAGGAGTTATTCGACCCAGTGTTTCCCCGTAGGGTGCTCCAGTGTTATTTGTGAAGAAAAAGGATGGAAGTATGAGATTGTGTATTGATTACAGAGAGCTGAACAAGTTGACGATAAAGAATAAATATCCTTTGCCGCGAATCGATGATTTGTTTTGATCAGCTTAAGGGAGCATGTTACTTCTCAAAGATTGACTTAAGATCTGGCTACCACCAACTGAAGATAAAGCCAGAAGATATCCCCAAAACCGCATTTCGAATAAGGTATGGCCATTATGAGTTTCTAGTGATGTCGTTTGGATTGACGAATGCGCCAGCAGCTTTCATGGATTTGATGAATAGGGTATATAAGGAATATTTGGATAAATTTGTTATTGTATTTATTGATGACATCCTCATATATTCGAAGAATCCAGAAGATCACGCAGTGCATCTGCAGATTGCCCTTCAAAAGTTAAGAGAAAAGCAATTGTATGCCAAGTTTTCTAAGTGTGAGTTTTGGCTGACAGAAGTACAGTTCCTTGGTCACGTAATAAGTAAAGAAGGTATCAAAGTAGACCCGGTAAAGATTGAAGCCATATCAAAATGGGAGCAACCGAAGACACCACCGGAAATAAGAAGTTTTCTTGGATTAGCAGTATATTATCGAAGGTTTGTGAAAGATTTCTCGAAGATTGCATCCCCACTGACCAAGTTGACTAGGAAGAATGAGAAGTTCGTTTGGACGGAAAAGTGTGAAGAGAGTTTTCAGGAGTTAAAACGAAGACTAGTGATGGCTCCAGTGTTAGCATTGTCAGATGAGACGGGAAACTTTGTAATTTATAGTGATGCTTCTCTGAAAGGATTGGGATGTGTGTTAATGCAGCATGACAAAGTGATTGCGTATGCCTCCAGACAACTAAAGCCTCACGAGCAGAAATATCCAGTTCGTGACCTTGAATTGGCGGCTATAGTATTTGCTTTAAAGTTATGGCGTCACTACTTGTATGGAGAGAAATGCGATATTTACACCGATCATAAGAGCCTGATGTACATATTCACGCAGAAAGATCTGAATATGAGACAGAGAAGGTGGTTGGAGGTGATTAAGGACTATGATTGTTCAATTAATTATCACCCAGGTAAAGCCAATGTAGTGGCTGATGCCTTGAGTAGAAAGGAGAGGCTGAATATGATTAAGATTACGGAAGAGTTGGCATAAGACTTAAAAAGAATGGAAATTGAAGTTCGAGTACCTAATGAAAGTCAGGAGCAGCTATATGAAGTTACTTTCCAGCCAGCATTGATGGAAAAGATTAAAAGGTGTCAAGAAGGAGTTACGGAACAAGAGTTGGATACTTTGACAGGTGAAGAGTTGTGTACTCAAAAAGATAGTCAAGGTTTGTATAGATTTTCGTCCAGAGTTTGGATTCCTAATGTAACAGAGTTGAAGAACGAGGTATTGCAGGAAGCACATAACTCTAGGTTTTCTATCCACCCTGGTAGTACCAAGATGTACCAGGATTTGAAGAGAAATTTTTGGTGGCCAGGAATGAAGAAAGATATTGCCAATTGGGTAAGCAAGTGTCACGTGTGTCAGACGGTGAAAGCAGAGCATCAGCGGCCGAGTGGATTGTTACAACCTTTGGAGATCCCTCAGTGGAAATGGGAAGAGATTGCTATGGATTTGTAGTAGGATTACCAAAGATGAGAGCGAATCATGATGCTATTTGGGTAATCATTGATAGATTGACTAAATCGGCGTATTTCCTTCCAATTAATGAGAGGTATTCGTTGGAAAGGTTAGTTAAGTTATACTTGGATGAGATAGTTACCAAACATGGAGTTCCTGTTTCTATAGTGTCGGATCGAGATCCAAGATTTAATTCCAGGTTCTGGACTAAATTCCAAGAGTGTCTAGGAACAAAATTGAATATGAGCACCGCTTATCATCCTCAGACGGATGGTCAAAGTGAGAGAACGATTCAGACCATAGAGGATATGTTGAGAGTCTGTGTTCTAGATTTTAAGGGTAATTGGGACGAGCACCTACCTTTGATTGAGTTCTCGTATAATAACAGCTACCATGCCAGTATAGGGATGCCACCTTATGAAGCTTTGTATGGACGAAAGTGTAGGTCACCATTGTACTGGGATGAGGTAGGAGAAAAGAAAGTGTTAGACCCTGAATTGGTTCAGCAGACTAGAGATGCTATAGTTTTGATTCAGAAAAGATTGGAAGCAGCTCAAGATAGAAAAAGAAAATACGCAGATTTGCATAGAAAAGACATGAACTTTGAGATAGGAGCTTTGGTGTTACTAAAAGTATCGCCTTGGAAAGGGTTAGTACGATTTGGTCAGAAGGGTAAACTTAGCCCTAGATTTATAGGACCCTTTGAGGTTTTGAAGAAAGTGGGAAAGGTCGCTTATGAGATAGCGTTACCACCGCAGTGGCAGCACATTCATAATGTGTTCCACGTGTCTATGTTGAAGCCCTGCGTCCCTAATACGAATCAAGTCATAGAATACGAACCGATTGAGCTTCAACCAGATTTGTCTTATGTGGAACAACCGGTTCAAATTTTAGACCGTAAAGAACGAGTCCTTAGGAATAAATCGATTCCTATAGTAAAAGTTTTGTGGAGAAATCCTCGAGTAGAAGAGTCTACTTGGGAATTGGAGTCAGACATGCTTGATAAATATCCTCATTTGTTTAGTTGAATTAGATTCTGGGGACAGAATCTTTTTAAGGGGGAAAGAATATAACGACTCGTGTATTTTTATTTTATTTTTGATATTTGGAAGTGTAATAAAAGTTTAAGTAAATAAACAAAAGTTGTGTATTGATTTTGGCAGCAGATACTGATTGTTATTTAATTATTTATGATTTGTTGATATGTGGAATTGGAATTATGTGAATTATTGGTGAGTTATAGGATTTTATTTCGCTTGTAAAAGTGATTTTATTATAATTTTAATTCCATAAATATTTGGATTATCTTTAAAATTGGTTTTCTAATTCTATAATTTCAATAATTATTTTTAGGACTTTATAAAATTGAGAAATCAATATTTTGTTAATTATTCATTTTTAAATGATTTTCTGAGTGTGTTAAATGTTAAAATCCATATTTAGTTATGGGAATCTTTAAAAATTATGAAACTTATATTTTATTAAGTTCGTATTATTCTGAGGATTTTAAAATTATTTTGGAAATTTTTGAAAATCGTTTTACCCGCGCGTTATTTCGTTATTGGTTAAAAAGCGGGTATAAAGCGTACCTTAAAAATTGTTTAAAAATTTTGAAATTTATGTTTTTATTTACTTCGGGATATTTATAATATTTTAGCGCTATTTTCATAATTTTAGGAGTTAGTTTCACCCGCGTATTATTTCGTTTAATCATTAATTGCGGGTATAAAGTGCGATTCAAAATTAAGTTAAAAATTATGCAAAATTTATTTTTAATAGCTTTGAATTATTTGTGACATTTTATCACTGTTTTGGTAAGTTTAAACATTTTATTTAGAGGCGCGATCATTCATTATATTTTAAATAACGAGACGGAATCAGGCTTGCAGATGACCGGGACACGTGTTAATTTCTCACTATTCCTATTGATACGTGTCCTTGGCTGATAATTTTGATAAAAAAACAATAAATAAACAAACAACCCCCCTACTTTCATCCCTTACCCCGTCCTCTTTGTCTCTCTCTCGGATACACTCTCTCTCTCAATTCTCTCACACCCTCTCTCTCTGTTCCCTCCTTTATCTCTCTTTCTTGCTCGTCGGTTCTCTTGCTTCCTGCTCTGTCGCCGTTGCTTTGATTTTCCGGTCGCTTGGCCTCGGTTTCGATTCTGATTCTTGGTATATATACAGTTGTATATATATATGTGTGATTGTGTAGGTGTGTGTGCGTTTTGCCTGTGTGTATCGTGGTGAACGCCGCGCGCGTGCGGCGGCGTGTGCGCGCGTGTGGCCAGTGTTTGTTCTGTGTTTATTTCGGGTGTATGCTTGCTCCTGTTGCTTGTTTACTGATTCACAAATTTCTATTTTCTGCAGAAATTAGGTTGAATAGTTTCGTGATATTAAATATAATTTCGTGCGGAATTGATTCATAAATTTATCGGTGGAATTTATTAGGAAACCCAACTTATGTCGGGCACCAATAAATTTTACCGCCGTTCGCGATGACTCGTTACGAGCGGACGGTGGACGGTGATGACGATGTTCTGAGTCCTAAATTTTATAAATAAATAAAAATGATTTGTGTAAAATATTTATCGGACCTAAATAATTAATTGTATTACGAATTGTGTTGTGATTGTGGACGTCGATTGTAATCGACGAGTAGTTTTATAAATAAATAAAGTGCTGCCAAAATTTCCTAAAAATATATATGTATTTATACGTGTTACCCTAACAATATTTCCGACTACGTGACTATGTGGTTACGGGTTTATGTGTATAGTAATAATACGAGTCAAGTTATCGAATTGTGTTGTTAGAATTTGAGGATATCAAGCATGTCGGTGTATCTGATTAAGGTATTATGTATTGTAGATTCCGAGCGAGTTTTCTCAGGGCTAAAGTCAGCTTAAAAGCTACATAGGGTTTTGTAAAGCGTTGCAAGGCAAGTACCCTGACCATTCTTTTATGGTTCAGTATATATGAATAACTAAATGTTTTACTTTCGTAATGAAACATAAATGTTTTGAGTTACGTATCCCCTGTATTTGAAAACGTTGTTTAAATTGTATTTTGGGGAAAAGTAACTTCTGAAAACACCTATCTCTAAATGTGATTTAAATGAAAAGAGGATTTGAATAGTGTGCCGTGATAGAATGGATTTTGAAAAGAGATGGGTAAAAGTGACGATTTTGAAAACTGGATTAAAACGATCAGATATGGGATACGTTGGGGCCAGAGAAGGCCTATTGAGTTGGCGTAAGAGGCTAATTCGGTTGCGCGCACTGTATAACCGATTAGTCCAGCAGGTCAGAGACCTAGCTAGTCTCTGAGTTCCGGAACAGGTAATTGAAATGGCAGTTGGAGCCATGAATAAGATGGCAGTTGGAGTCGTCTAGTGTTGATAGCCTGATCAGCTGTCTTCACATATCCATACGTATCTGATTTGGATTTTGTGATTCCCGTAAGAGTACGGGTAGTTGATACAATGATTTTATAAAAGTAACTAGTATGCTAAAATTGGACTCTGGTGTTTTAATAGCACACTGCTACGTTGTTTTAATGAAGCATGCTAGTTAGTGATATCCAGTTTTTCTCTAAATTTTGTTATAAAATGTTGATATCATGATTACAGATCTGTTCCTATTATTGTTGCATTACTGATTTATCCTGTTATTCATATTTTGGTACTGCTGAGCGATTATGCTCACCCTTGCAAACTATTATGTATATTTCGCAGATGCCTAGAAGATCAGTCAGACCGACCTATGTTCCCGCCCTTTCTGGACCCAGCTCCTCTGAGGTAGTTTGTATCAGGCCATGAGGTCTGAGGAGTTGCTGAATAAAGTTGTGTGTTTTAGATGTTGAATAAAGAGTTTGTAATATTGAGAACCTGAATTATACTTGAACCTGGATCGGATCTTGGTTCGGGGTCGTGTTAGTATATTTTAATAATAATTCTGTTGTTTATATTTTTGGTAATTGTGTTTAGTGACGTCAACTCCTGACCCCGGGGTTGAGGACGTCACAATTCTACTTTATTTAACCTAGGTGGCAGATTTCCATCTTTTTGGGTTAAGGAATGGGTTCTGAAGAATAGTATGGGGCTTTCAAGGAACAAGGCTCAAAGCAGGACGAAAGCAGTCATTCATCACAAACCATTATAGGATCAAAATAGATCTTTTGATAGAGGAAAGCAACAGTAATTCAAGATATATAATCAATCATATGATCAATAATTTCAAGAATCAGGGTTATCGAGCTTTAAGCTCCACAATGACATAATCAACTCTTTTCAAGGCAATATAAACCATTTTCATTTTCAAAATCAATTTACTGAACAAAAGTTTCAGTTCCCTTTTAAATAATCACTTAGAACCCTTGATTGGATCACTTTATCTTTCCATTTTATTATATACGGGTGATCAGCCCGTATCGACCTCCATTCCGGTCTTTAAGGTACCAATCGACATAATTTCAGCCTTAAGTTGGACTAGCCCCGCTAGCCTCTTACCATGACTGGACTAGTCCCACTAGCCTCTTACGTCCCAATCCAATCCATCAGGAATTCATTTGGAAAACCTTGAGTTGGAAAAACAAATAGGTTTTCTAAAATCCATTTTATCATTACCAAGCATTTGAAATCATTCGGACTCTTTCAAGTCGAAACTCATTCTTAAATCAGATTTTTAAGGAAACAAAGTTCAGGGAGTGATTCAAAGATACGCAAGGAACAATTCACAAGAATTATGTATCAAGGATAACAAGGCACTAAATTAGAAGGATCAGCATTGATTTAGGGATCAATAGGGTGATCAAGAGAAACAGGATATCATTAAACAGGGGTGACAAGAATAATCAAAAGGTTCAATATGATTCATGGCTTAATAGGTAACTTGAACAGAAAAGACAGATTATCAAAGGGTGAAATCAATAGGCTTATCAATAACAGGTTATCAAGAACAAGGGTACTTCAAATCAATATCAGGGTTTCATAAAACAAGGGTTTCATATTTAAACAGTTCAATACTCTACATGGTATGAACTACATTCTCTTTATAACCATTTACACAAGTAATCAGAGTTACTTGCCTGAATTTGCTTTCCTGAAGGTTGAACTACTGCCACCTAGTAAATCCTTTCCTTTCCTAGTCTGAATGCCCTCACGCTCCGTATCTACAATAAAACAAAAATCTTAATCAGATTCTCAACTCTCATTCCCGGAACGATCACTCTATACGATAACTCGATTATATCTTTGACTCGAGCATACGAATATAGCTTATACATATAAGCACATAGCACATAGCATATCTCTTTTTCGTAACTTTATATCCTTATATACCTAACAATCGAAGCACACTTGCTTATTCTTAGCTATTTCTCAAACCACACTATTATAACTCGTACGAGTACAAGATTTATTCACAACCAAACATTTACGTTCATAACTATCACTTATATCTTTTAAAATCAATCAACTGAGTTCCCTTTTTCTTTTGTTCCTTGATTCGGACCACATACTATAATCAAGCAAACAAATTCATAGATATTCACTTATACACCTTCAATCATCCTTTTGATCATAAAAACCAAGTTTTTGACTTTTAATCCCTATGGCCTATTCGGCCTTATCACACAAAATCAACCAAATACTCACTTTAATTCACATAAACACATAACTCATTCAAAACCATTAAAGAATCATTCTCCTTTCTTTTAATCATCAAAAACTCGAACCATAATTATATATATACAATCAAATTTCTCAAAATTACACCATGCATCCTTAATCATAGTATAATACAACAATTAAACTAACATCTCTTTTTATCAACAATAATTCGAACCAAATCATACATACATGCTCGCATGCAATTCAATTTCAACTCATCATTATATCAAACACTTCATTCTTATCAATTAAACCAACTAAATTTCTTAACACAATCCAAGAATCCGAATTTCACCTAAATCATAACATGCATCCATTTATTCATCAAATTAATCCCTTTTTAACTCAATTCCCATTCGGCAAAATCCCAAATTTACATCTCAAGGACAAATCGATGACATGCATGTCTTGATCTTCTTTTAAAACTAACATGCAATCACTTTTAGGCCATATGAACTTAGTATTTACCAAGATTAACTCACAAAATCAAATTCCTCTTCTTATTAGCACAAAATCCGAACCTAAACTTAGCATGCAACAAAATTTCATTCCTTTTTAATCTAATAACCATCCATAATCACTTTAAACAAGTTAACTCAAATCAATATCTTCAAAGATCAAAACCATTTGGGTTTTTCAAGAATGACACATGCAATAATCGAAATAAGTGTTTGGTATAGTAGAGCTCGGTTTTTAACATCATGGCTCACCACCGGTTCACCGAAGTTCATCATCGGTGGCGGTGGCATCTCGGTGGTGCCCTCATTCGAGGGTGTCCAACCACGAAGCCCCCGATTTCCATCAATTACGCAAAATAACTAACATGCACATCTTCTCTATCATTTGTTTACAAAGAATCCAACTTAAACAAGATGACATCAACAACAATAACAAGAACCATGTGGTTCTCGGGTGAACACACACACCGAGCACACACAACATACACACATATCGACATGTGGGTATACATACATGCACACACTTCTACCTACACATAAGTGTTTAGCAAGAAGATTTAGGGATGATTGGTGAGTTTGATCAAAGAAAAGGGAGGTATACCGAGAGAGATTGAAGAAAGCCGAGAGAGAGAGAGAGTGTGTTCGAGTGAGAGAAGGAGAGAAAAGAGAGAAGAGAGAAAAATGAAGTCACAGGAGCAAGAAGAAGAAAGAAAAAGAAGGGAGTGAGGTTATATAGCACTCAAAAACAAGGGCAATTTGGTAATCTTCTAATTCCTTTTTCACTCTTACTTGTCCCATCTTTTTACTAAAATAAAACAAAGACTAAATATAAAATATATCTCTCTCGGGAAGTCAAGAATTATTGAAAATGACATTTTTAACACGTAGGCCTCGAAATTAGCTTTTTATCCATTACTCATAATAAGAATTTGAGCGAACGGTTGATTTTATATGAATTTCGTAAACTTGCTTTAATCATAACATTTTCCACATAAAATCAATTTAAAAATGCGAAGATCAACAATTAAATTCACTCATCATTTTTAAAAAGTCTCTAGGACCATTACGAAGATAACAGAACAAATCCCATGTTTCTATCTTACTCGAATGATTTTATAAAAATGCGCGAAGGTTAATTAAACCTTTATTTAAATCACGTAATTCCTTTAAAATTCACAAAATTGACACAGAACACATAGTCATGCACACAGTCAAGCAATCACACATATACAGTCATATAACGACTCAGGTCTGATCATAGAATCTATCCCTCTTTATTCTTTATCCTCTTTTACGCGTACCGGGTCACGTTCAGCCTGACGGCCCGACGCTCAGCGTTTCGATTACACTTCTCATTATTTTTACTAATCAACACGTCACTTAGGACAGAATACTTTATTTACACATTCATTTCATTCAATCACACATAATTCACATTTTATATTCTTTAATTCCATATTAGGACGGGTTCCGTTCTACCTGACGGCCCGACACCACAGCTTAACTTCTAAGCTGACTCTTGAAATTGGAACGTTTTTATTCACGCTCCTAAACTCTAGTATACAGATAAGACAATTAATCATCACTTAGTCACATAATTATAATCACATCTCATAACTCATACTTTATTGACTTAATTACGACGCAAAATTCTCAGTCGTCACAATCTACCCTCCTTAAAAGGATTCTGTCCCCAGAATCTAATCTAAGCAAATAGATGGGGATACTTTTCTTTCATTTCACTTTCTAATTCCTAAGTCGATTCTTCGACTAATGGATTTCTCCACAACACTCTAACTAGAGGTACAACTTTATTTCTAAGCGTACTTTCTTTTCGATCCAAAATTCGCACTGGCTGTTCCACATAGGACAAATTTGGTTGGATTTCCACTGGTTCCAACTCGATCACATGGCTCACATCAGCATTATACTTCTTTAGGAGAGATACATGAAACACATTGTGCAGATATTGCATCTGCGGATGATATGTCGTACTCATTTTCAATTTTGTTCCCAAATGATCATGGAATTGTCGCCAAAATCTTGAATTAAACCTTGGATCTCTATCAGACACGATAGATAGAGGAACTCCATGACGCATCACGATCTCATCCGGATACAATTTGACCAACTTCTCTAATGAAAACCTTTCGTTTATCGGCAAGAAATATGTTGACTTTATCAACCGATCGATTACCACCCAAATCGCATCATGATTTGACTTGGTTTTAGGTAATCCTACCACGAAATCCATCGCTATATGTTGCCATTTCCATTCGGGTATGTCCAGTGGCTGAAGCAATCCGCTTGGCCTTTGATGTTCCGCTTTAACTCTTTGGCACGTGTAACATTTACTTATCCATTCCGCAATTTCCTTTTTCATGTTTGGCCACCAATAATTTTCTTTTAAATCCTGGTACATCTTCGTACTCCCAGGGTGAATTGAAAATCTCGAGTTATGCGCTTCTTGCAAAATCTCGTGCTTTATTTCCATGACATTAGGTATCCAAATACGTGAGTTAACACGGTATATCCCTTTTCCATCCTTTTGAGCTTTAATTTCTTCTCCCGTTAACTTATCCTTTTCGCAATTCATCACTTGCTCTTGACAGCATCAAATCTTTTCCAAAATCTCGGGTTGAAACAACATTGCATGTATAGCTTCACCTCCATATTCTGGAGTCTGCACCTCTATTTCCATCTTTTCAAAGTTTTTGATTAATTCTTCCGATGACATTAACATATTCAATCTTTCTTTTCGACTTAAAGCATCAGCTACCACATTCGCCTTTCCAGGATGATAGTTTATCGCGCAATCATAATCTTTGATCAATTCCAACCACCTTCTTTGTCACATATTCAATTCTTTCTGAGTAAAGATATACTTTAAACTTTTATGGTCCGTGTAAATCTCGCACTTTTCCCGTACAAATAATGCCTCCAAATTTTAAGGGCAAACACAATTGCTGGCAATTCCAAATCGTGCATTGGATACTTCTGCTCGTGCGGCTTGAGTTGCCTTGACGCATATGCTATTACCTTCCCATGTTGCATTAACACGCATCCAAGTCCTTTATATGAAAAATCACTGAATATCATAAATTCCCCTTTGTCATCTGGTAATACCAATACTGGGGCGGTTACTAATTTCTTCTTTAACTCTTGAAAACTTTCCTCGCACCTTTCTGTCCAAACAAACTTCTTGTTCTTTCTCGTCAGTTTTGTCAATGGAACGACAATCTTTGAGAAATCTTTCACAAATCTCCTATAATATCCGGCTAATCCCAGAAAACTTCTGACTTCCATCAGAGTTTTGGGTCTTTCCCAATTTATTATAGCTTCTATCTTGACTAGGTCCACTTTAATTCCTTCTTTATTCACTACATGTCCAAGAAATTGCACTTCTTTTAGCCAAAATTCACACTTTGAAAACTTCGCATACAGCTTCTCTTTTCACAGAATTTCCAAGGAAATTCTCAAATGCTCCTTATGATCTTCTTCCGTCTTTGAGTAAATTAGTATATCGTCGATAAACACGATAACGAACTTATCCAAATACTGCTTGAATACTCTGTTCATAAGATCCATAAATGCAGCTGGTGCATTCGTCAAGCCAAATGCCATTACCAAAAACTCATAGTGTCCGTATCTCATTCGGAATGTTGTCTTGGGTATATCTTCCGCTTTAATCTTTAACTGATGATACCCAGATCTTAAATCAATCTTTGAGAAACACGAAGCTCCTTTTAATTGGTCAAACAAGTCATCGATCTGCGGTAGAGGATACTTATTCTTAATCAACTTATTCAGCTCACGGTAATCGATGCACAACCGCATACTTCCATCCTTTTTCTTTACAAATAACACCAGTGTGCCCCACGGGGATACACTTGGTCAGATTACTCCTTTGTCCAACAACTCTTGCAACTGAGCTGCCAATTCCTTCATCTCGACCGGCGCCATGCGATAGGGAGCTTTCGACACTGGTTCCGTACCAGGAGCCAAGTCAATCGTAAACTCGATCTCTCTGTCTGGAGGTAGTCCGGGCAATTCATCAGGAAACACATCCGGAAAATCTCTTACTACCGAAATATCCTCGATCTTCACAGATTCTTTTTCCACGTCCATGACATGAGCCAAATAAACTTCGCATCCTTGACGTATTAATCTTCTTGCCTCAATAGCCGTTAGAAATTTCTTCTCTTGCCTCTTTCCTTTAAATATCACTACCTCACCATCCTTGGTTCTTAACTTCACCTTCTTACTTTAACATTCTATTTGCGCCTCATGGTTTGACAACCAATCCATTCCTAGTATAACCTCAAATTCTCCTAACTTAAAAGGAATTAAGTCAGCAGAAAAGTGCCGACCTTCTATAGACATATCACAATCAGGACAAATCTTATTAACAACAACTTTCTCTTGATTTGCTACCTCTATAATCAAATTAGGCTCTAGAGGGTACGCAACACAATTTAACTTATCAAGAATACTTTCAGAGATAAAAGATCTAGTTGCTCCAGAATCCATCAAAACTTTTACTTCTACTGAGTTTATAACAAGCATACCTGCTACCACGTCCATATTTTGCACCGCATCTTTCATTGTCATGTTAAAGGTTCTAGCTCTGGGTTGAGCTGATGGTGCTGGGAGAGACGGCGGTCCCGCAATTCTGAGAACATTAGCCTTTTGCACAGGCTCCTTACAATTCCTGGCCATATGGCCCATTTTGCCACACTTGAAACAAGCCAAATCAGGCTTCCTCGCTCCACTTGGACATTCTGAAGAATAATGCCCCTTCTGGTTGCACTTAAAACACGTTATATCCAGCTTATTACACCTCCCCGGGTGCCTCTTTCCACAGTTCCTGCATTCTTGCATCTGGGGTCTGCTATCTTTCCCTGGTTGTCCAGCTTTCTGGAAACGGTTCTTCTGAGCTCCATTCCCGGGTCTAAACTTCTGGAACTTTTGGTTCTGACCTCCACCACTCTTCCCAAACTTCCCTCTGAACTTTGAGCTTTCTTGCTCTTGCTCAGAGCTTTCAAACTTCCTCTTTCTTCCTTCATTTTCTCTTCGGGCAACTTCCCGCTCAACTTCCACTATCATTGCTTTTTGAACCAAAGCAGCATAATTCTTAATTTCCAACATTGCTATTTGACTCCTAATCCACAGCTTAAGTCCCTGTTGGAACCTCTTAGCCTTCTTCGCTTCTGTATTCACGTACTCAGGTACGAATCTAGACAATTCTGAAAACTTCACTTCATATTCTGCTACCAACATTTCTTCCTATCTAAGATCCAGAAATTTCATCTCCAATTGATCTTGCATATAGCTTGGCAAATACTTTTCCAGAAACATCTCGGTGAACTTCTCTTAAGATAAGTCTTTGCCTTCCAACAACGCCTTAGAAGACTCCCACCAGAAACTTGCTTCATCTTTCAGATAATAACTTGCATACTGAGCTTTCTTATCATCCTTAACTTCTGCTAACTCAAAGGCTTTTTCCATCTCTCTTAACCACGATTGAGCTTTAATCGGGTCTGGAAAACCTAAGAACTCTGGGGAATGAATAAATTGAAAGTGCTTGAAATTTCCAACTTTAGGGGCCACGGGTTGTTGCAAAAACTGAGCAAGTCTGCTCATCATAGTGGTTTCTGGGTTTATTTCTGGGTCTTGGATGGGAATTTCTTCTTCTTGGTGATCTGGTGAGTTGGCCATTTCTTACAAACCTGATTCAGCAATTATTTAGCAATACGATAGCATGGCATGTATATATAACAACAATTTCTATGAAATCTCTTTTGTGGGTTTTAAGTTTTACCCAATTTTGCACATGCAATCCTTATTATTACATAATTTCTCATATCAGTGTTGTTTTATCATGGCACGTAATAGGGTTTTATGAACTTTAAAACATGGTTGTATGAAAACATGGTATTGTGAACAGTTTATAAGATAATCAAGGTGCACAATGGAAAGCAAGACAATAGAATTATTTAAACAAAGGTTATATAGAGAATATTCTGGATTTTAAGGTTCTGAAACAAGGTACAATAAATAGCAGGGTTAAACAGAGGAAAAACTGGAAAACATCCCCCTATCTACCCCTAACTTCCAACTACTACTATTACTACTACTACACTGGTCTGAAATTACAACAATATTCATGAAAAGGGATCCCGGCATCTGACCAAGTATCCCAAAGCCTACCGGCGCTGAAAAATAACAATAATCTACGGGCTTAACCAACAGTCCCGTCTAATCATCTGGAATCTCTCTCAACACAACCAACATCCAGCGAATGATCTTATGCAGCCTCCGGGCCTCAGCATCAGCATCACTAGTGGATGGTTTTCATCCAATCTCCTCCTGGCAACCTGCTCCACCATCTGAATCCTAACTCTCCACTCCACCATCACCACTGAAGTCCTCTGCCTAGAATCTCGAATCAACCTATCTACCAAAGCTCCCAACTCAGGAATGCGGGAGTACACAAAGTCTCGATCCTGGGCTAACTTGCCACCAACACTGATAGGAACAGTCTTAGGCATCTCGGACTCTGGCTCAGGGGCAGGGGTCTCTGAATCAGGCCTCAAGGGTAAAATCTGCATGGGGATCTCACTACTCTCAGAAGGGTCCTCCTCTGGGTCTGAACTAACATACATAGGCTCCTCTGGAGAGGGTGGAATAGGGTCCACAGGGGTACCAGTCAAATTAATCTCTGAGTCTGAGTCACTACCACTACTAGGATCCTGAGAGAAAACACAAAACAGCAACCAAGAAACAATGTTAGGGTTAAATAAAGCTTCCAGCTAACTCACACCCTAACTCTAGTTTCCGCTTTACCAATCAACACTTTCCTTAGACTATACCTAATAGTCTAACTCATCTCTATATGAGTCGAACTCTCTCACGATATAGATATATTCCCAAAATACCCCTTTTAAATCCTAACTTGTCTCAGGGACTAGATCCTGTAGCTCTGATACCAACTTGTGACGCCCTCAATCTCGGGGTTAGGAAATGAGGACTCACACACCTCTAATCTAGTAATTAAATATGCATAAACCCCGATTAACTACTAACAGGATCAACAGGATAAAGTATGAGACAAGATTACAACTACTAATCATAAAATATAACTTACAAGCCCAAAATATTATTAAATAACCAATATCGATTCCGGTTGGGAACCGACAGATAACCCATTGTATCTTTATACACTTCTTTCTAGGCGTGAGCTCACTCATAAATACCACTACCTGCTCTGGCAACCGGAAGCCCTCAACATGGTAGGGACCACCAGGTACGCTCTTACGAGCAGTGCGCCTAAGCCTGGCCATCTTCTTGCTTAACTGCCATGGTTAGATTAAGACAAAACAAATGAGTATAAAACTCAGCAAGTAACTATATAGCAGTTCTACAATATCAAATCACAATATGCTTTATCAAACTAGGGCATTCTACTTTATTTAACCTAGGTGGCAGATTTCCATCTTTTTGGGCTAAGGAAAGGTTTCTGAAGAATAGTATGGGGCTTTCAAGGAACAAGGCTCAAAGCAGGACGAAAGCCGTCATTCATCACCAATCATTATAGGATCAAAATAGATCTTTCGATAGAGGAAAGCAACAGTAATTCAAGATATAGAATCAATCATATGATCAACAATTTCAAGAATCAGGGTTCTCGAGCTTTAAGCTCCACAATGACATAATCAACTCTTTTCAAAGCAATATAAACCATTTTCATATTCAAAATCAATTT
The DNA here is from genome assembly GCF_009905375.1 of Apium graveolens. NCBI lineage: Eukaryota > Viridiplantae > Streptophyta > Magnoliopsida > Apiales > Apiaceae > Apium > Apium graveolens. Next base: position 173,705,379 of record NC_133656.1, read on the forward strand.
ACTGAACAAAAGTTTCAGTTCCCTTTTAAAATAATCACTTAGAACCCTTGATTGGATCACTTTATCTTTCCATTTCATTATATACGGGTGATCAGCCCGTATCGACCTCCATTCCGGTCTTTAAGGTACCAATCGGCATAATTTCAGCCTTAATTTGGACTAGCCCCGCTAGCCTCTTACCATGACTGGACTAGTCCCACTAGCCTCTTACGTCCCAATCCAATCCATCAGGAATTCATTTGGAAAACCTTGAGTTGGAAAAACAAATAGGTTTTCTAAAATCCATTTTATCATTACCAAGCATTTGAAATCATTCGGACTCTTTCAAGTCGAAACTCATTCTTAAATCAGATTTTTAAGGAAACAAAGTTCAGGGAGTGATTCAAAGATACGCAAGGAACAATTCACAAGAATTATGTATCAAGGATAACTAGGCGCTAAATTAGAAGGATCAACATTGATTTAGGGATCAATAGGGTGATCAAGAGAAACAGATATCATTAAACAGGGGTGACAAGAATAATCAAAAGGTTCAATACGATTCATGGCTTAATAGGTAACTTGAACAGAAAAGACAGATTATCAAAGGGTGAAATCAATAGGCTTATCAATAACAGGTTATCAAGAACAAGGGTACTTCAAATCAATATCAGGGTTTCATAAAATAAGGGTTTCATATTTAAACAGTTCAATACTCTACATGGTATGAACAACATTCTCTTTATAACCATTTACATAAGTAATCAGAGTTACTTGCCTGAATTTGCTTTCCTGAAGGTTGAACTACTGCCACCTAGTAAATCCTTTCCTTTCCTAGTCTGAATGCCCTCACGCTCCGAATCTACAATAAAACAAAAATCTTAATCAGATTCTCAACTCTCGTTCCCGGAACGATCACTCTATACGATAACTCGATTATATCTTTGACTCGAGCATACGAATATAGCTTATACATATAAGCACATAGTACATAGCATATCTCTTTTTCGTAACTTTATATCCTTATATACCTAACAATCGAAGCACACTTGCTTATTCTTAGCTATTTCTCAAACCACACTATTATAACTCGTACGAGTACAAGATTTATTCACAACCAAACATTTACGTTCATAACTATCACTTATATCTTTTAAAATCAATCAACTGAGTTCCCTTTTTCTTTTGTTCCTTACTTCGGTCCACATACTATAATCAAGCAAACAAATATATAGATATTCACTTATACACCTTCAATCATCCTTTTGATCATAAAAACCAAGTTTTTGACTTTTAATCCCTATGGCCTATTCGGCCTTATCACACAAAATCAACCAAATACTCACTTTAATTCACATAAACACATAACTCATTCAAAACCATTAAAGAATCATTCTCCTTTCTTTTAATCATCAAAAACTCGAACTATAATTATATATATACAATCAAATTTCTCAAAATTACACCATACATCCTTAATCATAGCATAATCCAACAATTAAACTAACATCTCTTTTTATCAACAATAATTCGAACCAAATCATACATACATGCTCGCATGCAATTCAATTTCAACTCATCATTATATCAAACACTTCATTCTTATCAATTAAACCAACTAAATTTCTTAACACAATCCAAGAATTTGAATTTCACCTAAATCACAACATGCATCCATTTATTCATTAAATTAATCCCTTTTTAACTCAATTCCCATTCGGAAAAATCTCAAATTTACATCTCAAGGACAAATCGATGACATGCATATCTTGATCTTCTTTTAAAACTAACATGCAATCACTTTTAGGCCATATAAACTTAGTGTTTACCAAGATTAACTCACAAAATCAAATTCCTCTTCTTATTAACACAAAATCCGAACCTAAACTTAGCATGCAACAACAATTTCATTCCTTTTTAATATAATAACCATCCATAATCACTTTAAACAAGTTAACTCAAATCAATATCTTCAAAAATCAAAACCATTTGGGTTTTTCAAGAATGACACATGTAATAATCGAAATAAGTGTTTGGTATAGTAGAGCTCAGTTTTTAACATCATGGCTCACCACCGGTTCACCGGAGTTCATCACCGGTGGCGGTGGCATCTCGGTGATGCCCTCATTCGAGGGTGTCCAACCATGAAGCCCCCGATTTCCATCAATTACGCAAAATAACTAACATGCACATCTTCTCTATCATTTGTTTACAAAGAATCCAGCTTAAACAAGATGACATCAACAACAATAACAAGAACCATGTGGTTCTCGGGTGAACACACACACCGAGCACACACAACACACACATACATCGACATGCAAGTGGGTATACACACATGCACACACTTCTACCTACACATAAGTGTTTAGCAAGAAGATTTTGGGATGATTGGTGAGTTTGATCAAAGAAAAGGGAGGTATACCGAGAGAGATTGAAGAAAGCCGAGAGAGAGAGAGTGTTCGAGTGAGAGAAGGAGAGAAAAGAGAGAAGAGAGAAAAATGAAGTCACGGGAGCAAGAAGAAGAAAGAAAAAGAAGGGAGTGAGGTTATATAGCACTCAAAAACAAGGGTAATTTGGTAATCTTCTAATTCCTTTTTCACTCTTACTTGTCCCATCTTTTTACTAAAATAAAACAAAGACTAAATATAAAATATATCTCTCTCGGGAAGTCAAGAATTATTGAAAATGACAATTTTAACACGTAGGTCTCGAAATTAGCTTTTTATCCATTACTCATAATAAGAATTTGAGCGCACGGTTGATTTTATATGAATTTCGCAAACTTGCTTTAATCATAACATTTTCCACATAAAATCAATTTAAAAATGCGAAGATCAACAATTAAATTCACTCGTCATTTTTAAAAAGTCTCTATGACCATTACGAAGATAACAGAACAAATCCCATGTTTCTATCTTACTCGAATGATTTTATAAAAATGCGCGAAGGTTAATTAAACCTTTATTTAAATCACGTAATTCCTTTAAAATTCACAAAATTGACACAGAACACATAGTCATGCACACAGTCAAGCAATTACACATATACAGTCATATAACGACTCAGGTCTGATCATAGAATCTATCCCTCTTTATTCTGTATCCTCTTTTACGCGTACCGGGTCACGTTCAGCCTGACGGCCCGACGCTCAGCGTTTCGATTACGCTTCTCATTATTTTTACCAATCAACACGTCACTTAGGACATAATACTTTATTTACACATTCATTTCATTCAATCACACATAATTCATATTTTATATTCTTTAATTCCATATTAGGACGGGTTCCGTTTTACCTGACGGCCCGACACCACAGCTTAACTTCTAAGCTGACTCTTTAAATTGGAACGTTTTTATTCACGCTCCTAAACTCTAGTATACAGATAAGACAATTAATCATCACTTAGTCACATAATTATAATCACATCTCATAACTCATACTTTATTGACTTAATTACGACGCAAAATTCTCAGTCGTCACAATCTACCCTCCTTAAAAGGATTTTGTCCCCAGAATCTAATCTAAGCAAATAGATGGGGATACTTTTCTTTCATTTCGCTTTCTAATTCCCAAGTCGATTCTTCGACTAATGGATTTCTCCACAACACTCTAACTAGAGGTACAACTTTATTTCTAAGCGTCCTTTCTTTTCGATCCAAAATTCGCACTGGCTGTTCCACATAGGACAAATCTGGTTGGCAAGTGAGTAGCTCATTGAACTCTTTATCTTCACAAGGTTGTTACGAATATGTTGTGTACTTGATGATAAGCTAAACAAAACACCTTAGTAGATTTATTTTAGTGAATTTTGTAGCACCCGACGGATGATCAATTATAGTCCCGACGGATGGTTAATTATCGTTACTGTATATTAAAATCTAGGAGCGTAAGTAAAAGCGTTCCAATTTAAAGAGTCAGCTTAGGAGTTAAGCTGTGTTGTCGGGCCGTCAAGTAGAACAGAACCCGTCCTAATAAGGGATTAAGGTATTTAAAATGTGAATAATGTGATATTATGTGTAATGAAATGCTTGAGTAGAGTGTTACGTCCTAATGACGTGTCGGTCGATAAAGATATTGAGAAGCGTAATTGAAACGCTGAGCGTCGGGCCGTCAGGTTGAACGTGACCTGGTACGCCTAAAAGAAATAATATTAAAGAAGTACAATTTCTTTGATCAGACATGAGTTGTGATGTGTTCTTATGTGTGCTTGTTTGTCTGTATGCATGATTACGTGATCTGTTGATATTTTATGGATTTAAGGGAATTATTTGATTTAAACAAGGTTTATTTAACCTTCGCGCATTTTTATAAAATTATCTGAGTAAGATAAATGTATGAGATTTGTTCTGTTATCTTCAAAATAACCCTAAAGACTTTCTAAAAATGATGGACGGATTTATTTGGTGATCGTTGCATTTTAAATTGATTTTTATGTGATAAAGTGTTATAATTAGCACAAACTTGTAAAAATCATATAAAATCAACCGTACGCTCAAAATCTTATTATGAGTAATGGTTGGAAAGCTAATTTCGAGATTCACATTTTAAAATTTTCATTCGTATCAAATTCATCTTTTCCGAGTGAGACACTTGCAAATCAAATTCGTTTTCTTTTAAGAATAAAAAGTGAATCAGAAATGAGATACCTAATTACCATACTACCCCTCCCTTGGTAGTACCTCCTATTTTCTTTCTTTTTACCCGAACTTCTCTCTTCTCTTTCTCTTTCTCTCATTTCTTCATCCCTCTCGGGATTTCTCTCTCTCTCTCTCTCTCACTCTCGGTACACTCTCTCTTCAATCTCTCACTTGTTCTTCACTCTTTTTCGATTATAGAAGCATTATTGTGTGAGATTTTATGATATCTACCTATATACATACATGCATGTCACTATCTTCAAGTTTTTGAGAAAAACCAAAGTTGGATTTGGTGGTTTTGAATTCGGTTTTCATCAAAATAAAAGGGCTTTGGTTCTTGAATGATTTAAAGTGAAGATGAGTGTTTGCATGTGTGCAATCACTTGAGAAAATCAGTGGTAGAAGGTTGGAAACCCCCGAATGGGGGAACCACCGTGATGCCACCGCCACCGGTGATGAACTCCGGTGAACCGGTGGTGATCAATGATGTTAAACACTGAGCTCTAGTATTTAATCAATTATATTGTGTTTGCATGTGGTTTCTTTTGAAAGGCCGAATGGTTTTGTAGTTTACAAGTTGATGAGTTGATTCTTGTTGATTATGAATGTTAATCCAGCTTAATGTTAAGAGATTAGTGTGATTAAAGATGCAAAAGTTTGAAATTGAGTTTGCATGTGAGGATTCTTAGAAGAGGCCGAATGGTTCTTGTTTTTTTGGAAAATCATGTTGATTTGTTGGTGCAAATGATCTATTGATGATTGTTTTATAAATTGTAGAGTAATTAGAATGATTTATAGTCCAAATTGATGCATGCATGTTATGATTCTTGGAAATTTTGAATGTTTCTACTCGATTAAGTTGAATTAAGTATTAAATTGAGTGATCATCCATGATTACATTTGAATTATGAGTGTAAATGAGTTGTAAGAATGAAATTAAACTAGTTTGGGATGATATACTTGATGCATGTCAAATAAGGGTTTTGCATGTTTGATTCTTGATTGTGATAAGTGTTAAGGCCGAATAGGCCATAGGAAATAAAGTTCAAAACTTGATTTTTGGTAATTGAAAGAATAATTGAGTGTTTATATGTTAAAATCTTTGATTTTTCTTGTTGGATTGTTGTTTTGGTTTGAATTAAGGATAAAAAAAAGGGAAATTGAGTTGATTGATTTTAAAAGCTATAAGTGATAGTTATGGTCGTAAGTAATTAGCTATGAATAAAATTGTGTGTTCGTATGAGTTATAAATGTTTGATTTGGAGAATAGTCAAGATTTAGCGAGTATAAGTTGGTGATCGTGTATATATATAGAGATATAAAGGCTATGAGAAAAGAATGTGTTATGTGCTATGTGCATGTGTGTATATAAGCTATACTCGTATAGTTCGAGTCAGAAGTATAACCGAGCTATCGTATTGAGTGAACGTTCCGGGAACGAGAGTTAAGAAACTAATTGAGGTTTTGGTTGTGATTGTAGATTCGGAACGTGGGGGCATTCAAGCTAGGAAAGGGAAAGGTATACTAGGTGGCAGTAGTTCAACCTTTGTGAAACAGGAAAGCGAATTCATGCAAGTAACTCTAATTACTTGTGTAAAAGGTTATAGAGAGAATGTTGTCCATACCATGTAGAGTATTGAACTGTTAAAATGATAAACCCCTTATATTGATTTGAGATACCCTGTCTTTGATCTTGTAAAACTGTTACTGATAAGCTTATTGATTCAACCCTTTGGTAACCAATCTTTTTTGTTCAACTTATTTGTTATGCCATGAACTATTATAAACCATATAATTACCTTTACGAACACCTTGTAATGATGCCATATTCTTTGATCACCATATCCCCTATTGATCCTTGCTTGGAACAGTCTGATTCTTTTAACTTAAGTACCTTGTTATTATTGATTCAAAACCCCTAGAATTTCATATTGTTTATCCTTGATTTATTTCCTTAACTTTGAATTCTTGAAATTGAATCTAAGAATGAGTTTTGGCTTGAAAGAGTCCGAATGATTTCATATTCTTGGTAATGATAAAATGAATTTATAAAACCTACTTTTTCCAACTCAAGGTTTTCCAAACAAATTCCTGATGGATTGGATTGGACCTAAGAGGCTAGTGGGACTAGTCTAGTCATTGTAAGAGGTTAGCGGGGCTAGTCCAGGTTAAGGCTGAAATTATACCGTATGGTACCTTAAAGACTGGATTGAGGTCGGTACGGGCTGATCACCCGTATTATAATGAAATGAAAAGATAAAGTGGTCCAATCAAGGGTTCTATATTGATTTTAAAAAGGAATTGAAACTTCCTACTCAGTAATTGATTCTTTGAAAAAAATGAGGTTTATATTGCTTTGAAAAGAGTTGATTGTGATATTGTGAAGCTTAAAGCTCGTGAACCCTGATTTTAATCTGTTGATCATATAATTGGTTCTATATAGTGACATATTGTTGCTTTCCTTTCTGAAAGATCTGTTTTGATCCTTTAATGATTTGTGATGAATGTCGGCTTTCACCCTGCTTCGAGCCTTGTTCCTTGAAAGCCCCACATTTTTCCTTCATAACCCTTTCATAACCCGAAAGATGGAAATCTGCCACCTAGAACAAATAAAGTAGAATGCCCTGAGATTAGTAAAGTATATTGTGGATTTTATATCATAGAACTGCTTTATAGTTACTTGCTGAGTTTTATACTCATATGTTTTATTTTAATCTAACCATGGCAGTTAAGAAAGAAGATGGCCAGGCTTAGGCGCACTGCTCGTAAGAGCGTACCTGGTGGTCCCTACCGTGTTGAGGGCTTCCGGTTGCCTGAGCAGGTAGTGGTGTTTTTGAGTGAGAAAGCGCTTATCCAGAAGGTTGTAAAGATACAATGGGTTATCTATCGGTTCCAAGCCGGAATCGATTATGTTTATTTAATATTATTTTGGGGTTGTAAGTTATATTTTATGGTTGGTAGTTGTAATCTTGTCTCATACTTTATCCTGTTTGATCCTTTTAGTAGTTAATCGGGGTTTATGCTTATTTAATTATTAGATTAAAGGTGTGTGGGTCCTCATTTCCTAACCCCGAGATTGAGGGCGTCACAAGTTGGTATCAGAGCTACAGGATCTAGTCCCTGAGACAATTTAGGATTAAAAAGGGGTATTTTGGGTATATTTATAACACGAGAGAGTTCGACTCATATAGAGTTGAGTTAGACTATTAGGTATAGTCTAAGGAAAGTGTGTATTAGTTAAAGTGGAAACTAGAGTTAGGGTGTGAGTTAGCTGGAAGCTTTATTTAACCCTAACGTTGTTCTTGGTTGATGTTTTGTGTTTTCTCTCAGGATCCCGGTAGTGGTAGTGATTCAGATTTCGAGATTAGTTTGACCGGTACCCCAGTGGACCCCATTCCACCCTCTCCAGAGGAGCCTGTGTATGTTAGTTCAGACCCAGAGGAGGATCCCTCTGAGAGTAGTGAGATCCCTATGCAGATTTCATCATTTAGGCCAGATTCAGAGACCCCTTCCCCTGAGCCAGAGTCTGAGATGCCTAAGACTGTACATGTCAGTGTTGGTGGCAAGTTAGCCCAGGACCGAGACTTTGTTTACTCCCGTATTCCTGAGTTGGGAGCTTTGGTGGATAGGTTGACTCGAGACTCTAGGCAGAGGACCTCAGTAGTGATGGAGGAGTGGAGAGCTAGGATTCAGTTGGTGGAGCAGGTTGCCCGGAGGAGATTGGATGAGGGACCATCCACTAGTGATGCTGATGTTGAGGCCCGGAGACTGCCTAAGATCATTCGCTGGATGTTGGTTGTGTTAAGAGAGATTCTGGATGACTAGCTGTTAGGCGGGACTGTTGGTTGAGCCCGTAGTTGTTGTTTTTTAGCGCCGGTAGGCTTTGGGATACTTGGTCAGATGTCGGGATCCCTTTTTCATTTGTTATATTGTATTTCAGAACATTGTAGCAGTAGTTGTTAGAAGTTAGGGGTAGATAGGGGGATATTTTCCAGTTTTTCCTCTGTTTAACCATGCTATATTATTGTACCTTATTTCAGAACTTGTGGTAACCAAACTTTTCTTTATGTACCCTTTGTTTAAATAAATCCATTATCCTGTTTTCCATTGTGCACCCTAAATATTTCATAAACTGTTCTAAATATCATGTTTCCGTACAACCATGTTTAAAATTCGTAATACCCTATTCTGTACCATGATAAAACAACACTGATATGAGAATTATGTAGTAATAGGATTGCATGTGCAAATTTGGGTAAAGCTTAAAACCCGCAAAAAGATTTCATAATAAAATATTGTTGTATATAAACCATGCTATCGTATTGCTAAATAATTGCTCAATCAGGTTTGTAAGAAATGGTCAACTCACCAGATCACCAAGAAGAAGAAATACCAACCCAAGACCCAGAAGTAAACCCAGAAACCACCATGATAAGCAGACTTGCTCAGCTTTTGGCTCCTAAAGTTGGAAACTTCAAACACTTTCAATCTGTTCATCCCCCAGAATTCTTAGGTTTTCCAGACCCCATTAAAGCACAATCGTGGTTAAGAGAAATGGAAAAAGCTTTTGAGTTAGCAGAAGTTAAGGACGACAAGAAAGCTCAGTATGGTAGTTATTACCTTAAAGATGAAGCGAGTTTCTGGTGGGAGTCTTCGAAAGCGTTGTTGGAAGGAAAGGACTTAACATGGGAGAAGTTCACTGAGATTTTTTTGGAGAAGTATTTGCCGAGCTATATGCAAGATCAGTTGGAGATGAAATTTCTGGACCTTAGACAAGAAGATATGTCGGTAGCAGAGTATGAAGTGAAATTTTCGGAGCTGTCTAGGTTCGTACCTGAGTATGTGAATACGGAGACAAAGAAGGCTAAGAGGTTCCAACAGGGACTTAAGCCATGGATTATGAGTCAAGTAACGTTGTTGGAAATCAAAAATTATGCTGCCTTGGTACAAAAGGGAATGATAGTAGAAGGTGAGCATGAAACTGTGAGGAGGGAAAATGAAGGAAAGAAAAGAAAATTTGAAAGCTCAGAGCAAGAGCAAGGAAGTTCAAAGTTTAGAGGAAAGTTTGGCAAGAATGGTGGAGGTCAGAACCAAAAGTTTCAGAAGTTTAAACCCGGTAACGGAGCTCAGAAGAACCGTTTCCAGAAAGCAGGACAACCGGGGAAGGATAACAGACCTCAGATTCAAGAGTGCAAGAATTGTGGAAAGAGACACCCGGAAAGGTGTAATAAGTTGGATGTGACCGGTTTCAAGTGCAACCAGAAAGGGAATTATTCTTCAGAGTGTCCAAATGGAGCACGGAAGGCTGACTTGGCTTGTTTCAAGTGTGGAAAGGTGGGCCATATGGCCAGGTATTGCAAGGAGCCTGTTCAAAAGGCTAATGTTCTTAGGATTGCTGGACCGCCATCTCTCCCAGCACCATCAGCTCAACCCAGAGCTAGAACTTTTAATCTGACACTGAAAGATGCGGTGCAAGATGTGGACGTGGTGGCAGGTATGCTTGTTATTAACTCAGTAGAAGTAAAAGTATTGATGGATTCTGGAGCAACTAGATATTTTATCTCTGAAAGTATTCTTGATAAGTTAAATTGTGTTGCGTACCCTCTGGAACCTAATTTGATTATAGAGGTAGCAAATTAAGAGAAAGTTATTGTTAATAAGATTTGTCCCGATTGTGATGTGACTATAGAAGGTCGGCACTTTTTGCTGACTTAATTCCCTTTAAGTTAGGAGAGTTTGGGGTTATACTAGGAATGGATTGGTTGTCAAACCATGAGGCGCAAATAGAATGTAAAAGTAAGAAGGTGAAGTTAAGGACCAAGGATGGTGAGGAAGTGATATTCAAAGGAAAGAGGCAAGAGAAGAAATTCCAAACGGTGATCGAGACGAGGAGATTAATACGTCAAGGATGCAAAATTTATTTGGCTCATGTTGTGGATGTGGAGAAAGAATCCGTGAGGATTGAGGATATCCCAATAGTAAGAGATTTTCCAGATGTATTTCCTAATGAATTGCCTGGACTACCTCCAGATAGAGAGATCGAGTTTACGATTGATTTGGCTCCTGGAACGGAACCAGTATCGAAAGCTCCCTATCGTATGGCGCAGTCGAGATGAAGGAATTGGCCGCTCAGTTACAAGAATTGTTGGATAAAGGAGTAATTTGGCTGAGTGTATCCCCGTGGGGCGCACCGGTGTTGTTTGTAAAGAAAAAGGATGGAAGTATGAGGTTGTGCATTGATGATCGCGAATTGAATAAGTTGACGATTAAGAATAAGTACCCTCTACCGCGAATCGATGACTTGTTTGATCAATTAAAAGGAGCTTCGTGTTTCTCCAAGATTAATTTAAGATCTGGGTATCATCAATTAAAGATTAAAGCGGAAGATATACCCAAGACAGCATTTCGAACGAGATATGGACACTACGAGTTTTTGGTAATGGCATTTGGTTTGACGAATGCGCCAGCCGCATTTATGGATCTTATGAACAGAGTGTTCAAGCAATATTTGGATAAGTTCGTTATTGTGTTTATTGACGATATACTGATTTACTCCAAGATGGAAGAAGATCATAAGGAGCATTTGAGGATTTCTTTGGAAATTTTGAGAAAAAAGAAGTTATACGCTAAGTTTTTGAAGTGCGAATTTTGGGTAAATGAAGTGCAATTTCTTGGTCATGTAGTTAATAAAGAAGGAATCAAAGTGGATCCAGCCAAGATAGAAGCTGTAATGAATTGGGAAAGGCCCAAGACTCCTACGGAAGTCAGAAGTTTTCTGGGATTAGCCGGATACTATAGAAGGTTTGTGCAAGATTTCTCTAAGATTGTTGTCCCATTAACAAAGTTGACAAGGAAGAACGAGAAGTTTATATGGACGGAAAAGTGCGAGGAAAGCTTTCAAGAGTTAAAGAAGAGTCTGGTAACTGCCCCAGTGTTGGTGTTACCTGATGAAAAAGGAGAATTTGTAATATTCAGTGATGCTTTGTATAAAGGACTTGGATGTGTGTTAATGCAACATGGGAAGGTAATAGCATATGCGTCAAGGCAACTCAAGCCGCACAAGCAAAAGTATCCAACGCATGATTTGGAATTGGCAACAATTGTGTTTGCCCTTAGATTCGGAGGTATTATTTATACGGGGAAAAGTGCGAGATTTATACAGATCATAAGAGTTTAAAGTATATCTTCACTCAAAAGGAATTGAATATGAGACAAAGAAGGTGGTTAGAATTGATCAAAGATTATGATTGTGCGATAAACTGTCATCCTGGAAAGGCAAATGTGGTAGCAGACGCTCTAAGTCGCAAGGAAAGGTTTAATATGTTAACGTCATCGGAAGAATTGATCAAGGATTTTGAAAAGATGGAAATAGAAGTGCAGACTCCAGAATTTGGAGATGAAGCTATATATGCGATGTCATTTCAACCCGAAATTTTGGAAAAGATTCGATGCCGTCAAGAGCAAGTGATGAATCGCGAAAAGGATAAGTTGACAGGAGAAGAAATTAAAGCTCAAAAGGATGGAAAAGAAGTATACCGTGTTAACTCACGTATTTGGATACCTAATTTCGTGGAACTAAAGCATGAGATTTTGCAAGAAGCGCATAACTCGAGATTTTCAATTCACCCTAGAAGTACGAAAATGTACCAGGATTTAAAAGAAAGTTATTGGTGGCCAAGCATGAAAAAGGAAATTACGGAATGGATAAGTAAGTGTTATACGTGTCAAAGAGTCAAAGAGGAACATCAAAGGTCAAGCGGATTGCTTCAGCCACTGGATATACCAGAATGGAAATGGGAACATATAGCGATGGATTTCGTGGTAGGATTACCTAAAACTAAGTCCAATCATAATGCGATTTGGGTGGTAATCGATCGGTTGACAAAGTCAGCACATTTCTTGCCGATAAATGAAAGATTTTCGCTGGAAAAGTTGGTCAAATTATATTTGGATGAGATTGTGATGCGTCACGGAGTCCCTGTATCTATCGTGTCTGATAGAGATCCAAGGGTTAACTCGAGATTTTGGAGACAATTCCATGATCATTTGGGAACTAAGCTAAAAATGAGTACGGCATATCATCCGCAGACGGATGGACAAAGTGAAAGGACAATTCAGACAATTGAAGATATGTTGCGAACCTGCGCAATAGATTTCAAAGGAAATTGGGACGATCATTTGCCGTTAATTGAGTTTTCCTACAATAACAGTTATCACGTGAGTATTGGCATGCCGCCTTATGAAGCGTTGTATGGAAGAAAATGTAGGTCCCCTACATATTGGGACAAGGTTGGTGAGCGCAAATTAATTGGCCTAGAGCTGGTTCAACAAACAAGGGAGAAGGTAGAAATGATTCAAAAAAGATTAGTTGCGGCTCAAGATCGACAAACGAAGTATGCAAATCAAGAACAAAAAGATGTGCAATTCGAACATGGAGATAAAGTCTTGTTAAAGATATCTCCTTGGAAAGGTTTAACTCGATTCAGAAAGAAAGGGAAGTTGAGTCCTAGGTATATTGGACCATTCGAGGTACTGCGACGAGTTGGGAAGGTGGCATATGAATTAGCGCTACCTCCGCAAATGCAACATCTACACAATGTATTCCATGTATCTCTACTGAAGAAGTATAATGTTGATGCGGGCCATGTGATCGAATTGGAACCAGTGGAAATTCAACCGGATTTGTCTTATGTGGAACAACCAGTTCGAATCTTAGACTGAAAGGAGATGACACTTAGAAATAAAGTTGTACCTCTAGTCAGAGTGTTGTGGAGAAATCCACTAGTAGAAGAATCAATTTGGGAATTAGAAAGTGAAATGAAAGAAAAGTATCCCCATCTATTTGCCTAGACTAGATTCTGGGGACCGAATCCTTTTAAGGAGGGTAGATTGTGACGACTGAGAAGTTTGCGACGTAATTAAGTCAATAAAATATGATTTATGTGAAGTGATTATTGTAACGCCCGGGAAATATTATGTATTTATTTTTATCAATAAATAATTATTATGTGATTTAATGTGAATTTTGGTGACTTATTTGATAATTGATATTAATATTTGGATGTTATTTCTGATGAAAATGTGAATATTTTAATTTTTAATTATCCAGAATTAAATCTAGATAATTTTGATATTTTTCTGGTAATTTTTGGATAATCATATGATTTAATAAGGATTTTATAGAATTTATAATGATTATTTTACATAATTAAAAAGTTTAATTTTTAGAATCAGAAATTGTCCCACTTCAGTCGTTTTTGCGTTTTTACAACCTGAAACTCTTCCGAAAACTCCTTCCTAACCTAATCTGATAATTCTGAACACTTTTCATGTTTTGACTTTTTCGATCCGGGGTACGGTTTGACCTGTACGAGTCCCGGTGTGAAATTTTCGAGACGCAAACCATTTTATATATCGATAAGAACCCATATTCTCAAAAGACGAGACATTATTACCTTAATTTTGGTATAAAGTATTTTATAGGAAGCTCTGTTTTGATAATTATCCAAATTTGGTATTAAAATCATATCGTCTTCTCAGTTACTTAGCGGCTAAGTAACCTATTTTCGGATCCAATATGTAATGTAATTATGGAACTATAAAGTAAATAAAATATATGGTAGTTCTGTCAGCTGTGTGTCATTGTGGTATAAATTGTTTATGAGTTGTTGGACGCGAGGATTAATTTTATAATTAATTATCGAGCTATATGCATTTAATTCATTTTAAAGTGATTTTATTGAATATTTATTCCTAAAAATGCTAAAATTATTTCTAAAATTATTTTTGTTATTCTATAATTTCATTTATTATTTTTAGGGGTTTATAAAATTTAGAAATCAATATTTTATTTATTATTTAATTTTAAATGATTTTCTGATTCCATTCAATTGTAAAATCAATATTAGATTCCAAGATATTTCAAAAATCATGAAAATTTTATTTTATTAAATTTGGAATATTCCGAGAATTTTTAAAATTATTTTGGTAATTTTTGAGATAAATTTCACCTGCGCGTTGTTTCGTTAATTCGTTAAAAATACGTATAAATTGTGTTTCAAAAATTATTTTAAAATTTCGAAAATCCTATTTTTATTAACTTTTAGTTATTTGTGATATGTTATAAAATATTTTATTAATGATCGAGTTTTAATTACCCGTAAATTGTTCGTTAAATAATTAGTGTGCGGGTCAGGTAATATTGTGTTGCGGGGTTTATAATCGAAAAAAGAGGAAAAAAACAGCAGAAGGGGGGTTTTTAATCGGGTAACCCGTTTGTTCATTTCAGGTAATCAATCTCTCATCTCGATTTCTCTCTCTGATTCTCTCTCTCCCTTTCTCCTCTCTCTCTCCTGCTCAATCTCTCTCACAGTCTCTCTCTCGCGACTTCCCTCCCCTCCCTCTTTCTCTTCCCTGATTTCTTTCCCTCCGCTTTGCCGCCCTTGCCTCTCTCCGGTAAGCCGCCGCCGGAGTTCCGGTCGGCCTTGGCTTTTCCATTTGTGTCCTGTTCTTGCTTACATACGTATATATATATATATGTTTATATGTGTATATGCGGGTTGTTGTGCTGTTTGTTGTGTGTATCTGTTGCCGATTGCATTCCTGTTGCCGCCTGGGTTATTAATTTTCTGTTATGCTGTGTTGGGCGCGTGTATACGCGCGTGTTGATAATTTCTATTTTAATCCTTTTACTGAATTTTTCTGCAGGAAATTAAATGATTAATATTGGTGATAAAAATATATTTTTGTACGAGGAAAATTATTTTGTAATCGGTGAAATTTTCGGTTGGAATCCAAATTACCGGGTACCCCGAGAATTTTGCTACCGTACCGCGATGACTTATTACGAGCGGACGGTGGGCGATGATGATTTTTATCTGAGTCCTAAATTATAAATAAATTTCGAAACGAAATGAAAAAAATAAAACACGAATGAAAGTATGAATAAAAACATAAAAAATAATTAATATGTATCTGTGGTTGGGAATTATTTATTGGATTGTGGATTGCTTGGTATTGTGTTTGGTTGTGAATTTGACGTCGAAATGATGCGACGGGTAGGCCGATAAATAAAGGAAACACTGCCCGATTTTCAGGAAAATTAATCCCGAAAATACGGGAACGTAACCTATAATTATCGGAGACGTCGAATAATCATATACAATTATATTACATGAATTGGACTGCGATTGAGACAAGATAATTTATAAGTAATCGATTACCCTGTTTTTCAAAACAACGAGTATACGTATTTTCTGAAAATAAATACCGAACCGAATTTCGAAGATGTGAACCATAATTGCTATGTGTATTTCGATAATACATATAAATATGAATTCGGTTATGAAATCGTAGGGGTAGAATAGGATGACGATTTGATGTTAACCTTGAGCGGTTATCTGAATTAGGGTATTTCAACCCTGTAGGTTTAGACGGAAGAACCGAGACGTGACATCGGGCTAGGAACGATCTTGTGATTAGACGTCGAGATCAACGAAGTTCCAATTGAAGGATCTGAATGTTGGGATCATATCCAGAATAGGATAGAAGTTTGACGATAAAGCCGAATGATTAAAGTCGAACCAAAGTTAACCGATAATAGTGATTAAAGCTTATTGAGGCAAGTATTCATGACTTTTTTTATACTGCAAGTATTCTTGAATTTTCTTTTAAATACTGCAATTATTTCTTCGATCCTATTCTAAGTTCATAATAGTTAAATGTTTTATATTTTGCTGCAATTACTCTGATTATGCATGATCTTTTTATTCTTGTTCCCATAATTCGATTGCTCTCTTGAGCAGATACCCATTCTTTCGGGTTATTTGCGAACCCTGAATTAGGAAGTTTTGACTTCAAAATGGTTTGACATCAAAACACTCTACGGGCTGGATAGTGATACTTTGAGGATTAAGTTTTACTTAATCCTAAGGACCGAGACATAATCGGTGCCTTGAAATGGGCCGTAGTGCCTGGGGACCCGACTGGATCTATACAAGTAAGTATAGATCTGCACTGTATCCTGACTGATCAACAGGGTATAAGTGTGAACTAGTGTCCAGTCTAATTTATTGTTGATCGCCATAATGGCATTCCTTCTTGAAATAAAATGTGATTATGGTTTAAATTTATTCTTTCTTAGCACCATATTTCGGGAAATTACAATATTTCTAAATAAATTCGAGGTTCAGATTGTTGCTGCAGCATTAGTTGCTCAGTGATAATTAGAATCTTGAATGAATTGAGATCTTCTTAATTATTCAACCCGTCCTTATCAGGCTGGTTTAGCAGGCTAAGTATATGGAAACTTAGTTGATAATGATGAATACTGAATAGTTAGGAATTTCTTAAACGTCGTTTTATGAATAGTTATTACATTCGTTGCTCAAGTATGAAGTGTTACCAGAAGATATTTTGAAAACACGTAATTCTGAAGCTCTTACAAAAATGTCATTAATTCCTATGTGATTTATAGCAATGCAAATCAAATTGGTTTTAAGATAATGAAATATGTCCTTTAAATGATTTCGTGTTTTGCTCTTCAAAATATTTCAGAGATTTTGTCCGGAAGTTTTCTTTGATATTAATGTTTGAAACTCAAAATATATACTTGCTGGGCATTTTTGGCTCACTCTTGCTTTATAAATTCTTATTTCTGCCAGAATCAGATAAGGATAAAAAGTGAATAGCTTTGATAGTCAACAGAAGTTAGAGAAATTTCCGCTGCGAGAGGTTGAAGGTGTTAGAAGAATGTGACAAAAGCATTAGTTCAAAGGTATCTATACTTGTATTTTAGTTATTGTGAGTTGTAAAGGGTTAGATTCTTGTTTCATACCATAACCTGTAAATGATCCGGATTCAAGGGGTTATTTATTTATTTCATGATTTTATGTAAAGATTGTTTAGTGACACCAAATCTTGACCCCGGATTTGGGATGTTACAATTATGATTATGTGATTAAGTGATGGTTAATTGTCGTTACTGTATATTAGAATCTAGGAGCGTAAGTAAAAGCGTTCCAATTTAAAGAGTCAGCTTAGGAGTTAAGCTGTGTTGTCGGACCGTCAAGTAGAACGAAACTCGTCCTAATAAGGGATTAAGGTATTTAAAATGTGAATAATGTGATATTATGTGTAATGAAATGCTTGAGTAGAGTGTTACGTCCTAATGACGTGTCGGTCGATAAAGATATTTAGAAGCGTAATTGAAACGCTGAGCGTCGAGCCGTCAGGTTGAACGTGACCCGGTACGCCTAAAAAGGAATAATATTAAAGAAGGACAATTTTTTTTTATCAAACATGAGTTGTGATGTGTTCGTATGTGTGCTTGTTTGTCTGTATGCATGATTACGTGATATGTTGATATTTTATGGATTTAAAGGAATTATTTGATTTAAACAAGGTTTATTTAACCTTCGCGCATTTTTATAAAATTATCTGAGTAAGATAAAGGTATGAGATTTGTTCTGTTATCTTCAAAATAACCCTAAAGACTTTCTAAAAATGATGGACGGATTTATTTGGTGATCGTTGTATTTTAAATTGATTTTTATGTGATAAAGTGTTATTATTAGCACAAACTTGTAAAAATCATATAAAATCAACCGTACGCTCAAAATCTTATTAGGAGTAATGGTTAGAAAGCTAATTTCGATATTCACGTTTTAAAATTTTCATTCGTATCAAATTCATCTTTTCCGAGTGAGACTTTTGCAAATCAAATTCGTTTTTTTTAAGAATAAAAAGTGAATCAGAAATGAGATACCTAATTACCATACTACCCCTCCTTTGGTAGTATATAATCTCACCCACCTCCTCTTTTCTTTCTTTTTACCCGAGCTTCTCTCTTCTCTTTCTTTTTCTCTCATTTCTTCATCCCTCTCGGGATTTCTCTCTCTCTCACTCTCGGTACACTCTCTCTTCAATCTTTCACTTGTTCTTCACTCTTTTTCGGTTAGAACTATGATTGTGTGAGATTTTGTGATATCTACCTATATACATACATGCATGTCACTATCTTCAAGTTTTTGAGAAAAACCAAAGTTGGATTTGGTGGGTTTGTATTCGGTTTTCATGAAAACAAAAGGGCTTTGGTTCTTGAATGAATTAAAGTGAAGACGAGTGCTTGCATGTGTGTAATCACTTGAGAAAATCGGTGGTTGAAGGTTGGAAACCCCCGAATGGGGGCACCGCCGTGATGCCACCGCCACCGGTGATGAACTCCGGTGAACCGTGGTGAGCAATGATGTTAAACACTGAGCTCTAGTATTTAATCAATTATTTTGTGTTTGCATGTGGTTTCTTTTGAAAGGCCGAATGGTTTTGTAGTTTAAAAGTTGATGAGATGATTCTTGTTGATTATGAATGTTAATCCATCTTAATGTTAAGAGATTAGTGTGATTAAAGATGCAAAAGTTTGAAATTGAGTTTGCATGTGAGGATTCTTAGAAGAGGCTGAATGGTTCTTTTTTTTTTGGAAAATCATGTTGATTTGTTGGTGCAAATGATCTATTGATGATTGTTTTATAAATTATAGAGTAATTAGAATGAGTTATAGTCCAAATTGATGCATGCATGTTGTGATTCTTGGAAATTTCGAATATTTCTACTCGATAAAGTTGAATTAAGTGTTAAATTGAGTGATCATCCATGATTATGTTTGAATTATGAGTGTAAATGAGTTGTAAGAATGAAATTAAACTAGTTTGGGATGATATACTTGATGCATGTCAAATAAGGGTTTTACATGTTTGATTCTTGATTGTAATAAGTGTTAAGGCCGAATAGGCCATAGGAAATAAAGGTCAAAACTTGATTTTTGGTAATTGAAAGAATGATTGAGTGTTTATATGTGAAAATCTTTGATTTTGCTTGTTGGATTGTTGTTTTGGTTCGAATTAAGGATAAAAGAAAAAGGGAAATTGAGTTGATTGATTTTAAAAGTTATAAGTGATAGTTATGGTCGTAAGTAATTAGCTATGAATGAAATTGTTTGTTCGTATGAGTTATAAATGTTTGATTTAGAGAATAGTCAAGATTTAGCGAGTATAAGTTGGTGATCGAGTATATATATAGATATATAAAGGCTATGAGAAAAGAATATGTTATGTGCTATGTGCATATGTGTATATAAGCTATACTCGTATAGTTCGAGTCAGAAGTATAATCGAGCTATCGTATTGAGTGAACGTTCCGGGAACGAGAGTTAAGACACTAATTGAGGTTTTGGTTGTGATTGTAGATTCGGAACGTGAGGGCATTCAGGCTAGGAAAGGGAAAGGTATACTAGGTGGCAGTAGTTCAACCTTTGTGAAACAGGAAAGCGAATTCAGGCAAGTAACTCTAATTACTTGTGTAAATGGTTATAGATAGAATGTTGTTCATACCATGTAGAGTATTGAACTGTTAAAATGATGAACCCCTGATATCGATTTGAGATACCCTGTCTTTGATCTTGTAAAACTGTTACTGATAAGCTTATTGATTCAACCCTTTGATAACCTATCTTTTCTGTTCAACTTATTTGTTATGCCATGAACTGTTATAAACCCTATAATTACCTTTACGAACACCTTGTAATGATGCCATATTCTTTGATCGCCATATCCCCTATAAGTACCTTTTTATCATTGATTCAAAACCCCTAGAATTTCATCTTGTTTATCCTTGATTCATTTCCTTAACTTTGAATTCTTGAAATTGAATCTAAGAATGAGTTTCGACTTGAAAGAGTCCGAATGATTTCATATTCTTGGTAATGATAAAATGAATTTAGAAAACCTAATTTTCCAACTCAAGGTTTTCCAAACGAATTCCTGATGGATTGGATTGGACGTAAGAGGCTAGTGGGACTAGTCCAGTCATTGTAAGAGGCTAGCGGGGCTAGTCCAGTTTAAGGCTGAAATTATGTCGTATGGTACCTTAAAGACCAGATGGAGGTCGGTACGGGCTGATCACCCGTATTATAATGAAATGAAAAGATAAAGTGGTCCAATCAAGGGTTTTATATTGATTTTAAAAAGGAATTGAAACTTCCTACTCAGTAATTGATTCTTTGAAAAAAAAATGAAAATGGTTTAAATTGCTTTGAAAAGAGTTGATTGTGATATTGTGAAGCTTAAAGCTCGTGAACCCTGATTTTAATCTGTTGATCATATAATTGGTTCTATATAGTGAAATATTGTTGCTTTCCTTTCTGAAAGATTTGTTTTGATCCTTTAATGATTTGTGATGAATGTCGGCTTTCACCCTGCTTCGAGCCTTGTTCCTTGAAAGCCCCACATTTTTCCTTCATAACCCGAAAGATGGAAATCTGCCACCTAGAACAGAAAAAGTAGAATGCCCTGAGATTAGTAAAGTATATTGTGAATTTTATATCATAGAACTGCTTTATAGTTACTTGCTGAGTTTTATACTCATATGTTTTGTTTTAATCTAACCATGGCAGTTAAGAAAGAAGATGGCCAGGCTTAGGCGCACTGCTCGTAAGAGCGTACCTGGTGGTCCCTACCGTGTTGAGGGCTTCTGGTTGCCAGAGCAGGTAGTGGTGTTATTTAGTGAGAAAGCGCTTAGCCAGACGATTGTAAAGATACAATGGGTTATCTGTCGGTTCCAAGCCGGAATCGATTATGTTTATTTAAGATTATTTTGGGGTTGTAAGTTATATTTTATGGTTGGTAGTTGTAATCTTGTCTCATACTTTATCCTGTTTGATCCTGTTAGTAGTTAATCGGGGTTTATGCTTATTTAATTATTTGATTAAAGGTGTGAGTGTCCTCATTTCCTAACCCCGAGATTGAGGGTGTCACATCCATGCTATTATGAAGATATTCAAAGATGCTGGAATAGAGTAGTGAAACAGCATGGAGTTAGACTTGATAGGTTTTGTTTTATTATCTTGTCTTATTACTATATAAACTTGGTGATATATAAACCAAGTGTAGCAAGTAGAACAACCAACAAGACTAAGTAAATACATTCTCAGAGAAATATTTGTAAGCTGAATCCTGTAGCATTTCTCTGTAAGTTTAGTTGTTCATATTTGTAAGTAGTTGTGAGCTATTCAAGCTTCACAGGGTTCTCACTCAATATATATATATATATGGTGGATACATTCAAATCCACCGGAAAGTTTTAAAGACCTGAGTTTTTATTACTTTGTGTTTGATTTACTTAACTCTTTATTCCGCACTTTGCAAATCAAACAGTTAGATATAAATTGAGTTAGAACCATTTTTCATAAATCTCAAAAAGAATCCAGAATTACATTTAACCCCCCCCCCTTCTGTAATTCTTGTTGTATTGTTAGGGAATAACAATTGGTATCAGAGCAAGCTTTTGAAGTACAAAGAGTTTAAAGATCACAATATAACATCAAGATGAACAAGAAGGATGTTGGAGTGAAGATTCCATTTCTGGAAAAAGACAATTATCACCAGTGGAAGGTGAAGATGCACCTACATCTTCTTTCTCAAGATGAGGCCTATGTGGATTGCATAGAGAGAGGTCCTCATGTGCCAATGAGAGTTGCAACAGGCAATGAACCATCTGTTCCCAAGCCTAGGCATGAAAGGTCAGATCCTGATGAGCAAGTCAGGAAAGACAAGAAGGCCATGAATATATTATTCAATGGAGTTGATGGTTATATGTTTGATAACATCATTAACTGCAAAACAACCAAGGAGGTTTGGGACATAATTCAGATTATATGTGTGGTACTGATCAAGTAAGGGAGAATAAGACGCAGCTGCTAATTCAGCAATATGAGCACTTTCATTGTGCAGATAGTGAGTCTCTCACTAACATTTTTAGAAGTTTTCAAAAACTACTAAATGCTCTGAAGTTGCATGGAAGAGTCTATCAGACAAAAGACTCCAATCTCAAGTTCCTTAGATCTCTTCCAAAGGAGTGGAAACCAATGACAGTCTCACTGAGAAATTCTCAGGATTACAAGGAGTTTACCTTGGAGAGACTGTATGGCATCCTGAAAACTTATGAGCTTGAAATGGAGCAAGATGAGAGGATGGAGAAAGGAAGGAATAAAGGAGGGTCCATAGCACTGGTTGCTGAGTTGGAAAAGGAGAAGGAGGTGAAGGTAGAAGCTGTTGAGTCTACTTCAAGGGTCTGTGAGAACAAGGGTAAAGGGCTGGTAGCTGAAAATGAAGAAAATTTGAGCCAAGATGACATGGATGATATTGATGAGCATTTAGAATTCCTTTCCAGAAGATTTTCCAAGCTCAAGTTCAAAAAGAACTTTGGAGCAACCAAGCCAAATAGAAATATGGTGGATAAATCCAAATTCAAGTGTTTCAAATGTGGCTTGGCAGTGCATTTTTTCAGTGAGTGTAGAAAGTCAGATTCCAACAAAAAGAAGTTTGAGCCTGTTGATTATAAACAGAAGTATTTTGAGTTGCTCAAGGAAAAGGAAAGGGCTTTCATTACCCAAGAAAATGACTGGGCAGCTGATGGTTTGGATGAAGATGAAGATGTCAGCTATGTCAATCTAGCCCTAATGGCCAAGTCTGATAAAACAAACAAGTTCTTCAAGTAATCAGGTAATCACCACTAACCTAGCACATTTATCTAAAGCTGAGTGTAATGATGCAATTAATGACATGTCTACAGAATTATATCATTTGCGTGTTACGCTTAAGTCCCTCACCAAGGAAAATGCTAAAATTAAAGAAAACAATCTATTTTTAAGTGAGAGGAATAATGTGCTAGAGTCTCAGTTTATTGAATTTGAAAAATTGAGGATTCAATGTAAGATTGCTAAGGATGAATTAACTGAGTCCTTGAAGAAAGAGGAGATTTTGAAAAAGCAACTTGAACGAGAACATGAAGTGATTAAAGCATGGAAATCATCCAGAGATGTCCATGCTCAAATCACTAAAGTTCAAGGTATTGAGTCCTTTTGTGATGCAGCCTGGAAAAAGAGTAAGGAGAAGCTGGAATCCAATTTGGTTGAAGGATTGCTAACAGATGTAGACTCGACGGATGATGAGAGTCATCCGTCAGATAATCAAAAGGATTATCCGTCGAGTGACATAAATCCTCATTCGTCGGCTGTGAGCAAACCTGTGAGCAAAGCCAAACTTGCCAAGTTAAATGAAAAATATGGATCAGTTTCCAAAAACTTTATTCCAGGAGAATCAAGTCAAGTGAAGAAGGAGAAGAAAGTGAATGTGGGTCATTTATCCATCAAGAAATTGAATGACATATTAGAAAAGATTGAGGTTAAAACAGAAACTAAAAAAATAATAGAAATGGTTAAGTAGGGATTAACAAACATAACAACTATACACCTGATAAGTATGCTCCAAGAAAAATCTGTGTTAAGTGTGGTAGTATTAATCATTTGTCTGTTAATTGCAAACTTTCCATGCCTACTCTTATATCTGTAACATCTTACTTTCCCAACATGAATGTCATGTCTTTTATGCCTATGACGATATGTCTGCTCAGAATATGAATGCATAATTTGCTAATATGCCATTTGCACCTAATCCTTATTATGCTGCATTTAGTATGCCTCAAATGCCATTTAGCATGCCTTACTGGAATAACATGTTTGCAAATAGTATGCCTTTTCCTGTTAATCAAAATGTGCATGATAATTCAGTTTTAATGATTGGTTTCAAAGGTCCAACTCAGATGACTAAGGATGAATCAGATATCCCCAAGTCATATGAGATCAAACCTAAGAAATAAAAGAAGAAAGCTAACAAGGCAGGACCCAAGGAAACTTGTGTACCAAAATCAACTTGATTTGGTTTTGATGTGTGCCGGGAGACAGAAAGAATCTTTGGTACCTGGATAGTGGTTGTTCAAGGCACATGACTGGAGATTCTACCCTACTCACAGAGTTCAAGGAGAGAGCTGACCCAAGTATTAATTTTGGAGATGACAATAAGGGTTATACTGTGGGATATGGCTTGATTTCAAAAGACAATGTCATCATTGAGGAGGTTGCCCTAGTGGATGGTCTCAAGCATAATTTGCTGAGTATCAACCAGCTTTGTGATAAGGGAAATTCAGTAACCTTCAACTCAGAAGCCTGTGTTGTGACTAACAAAAGAAGCAACAAAGTGGTTCTCACTAGTGTGAGAAGAGGAAATGTGTATCTAGCTGACTTTAACTCATCAAATGCAGAATTTGTTACTTGCCTTCTCAGTAAAGCAAGTCAAGATGAAAGTTGGATGTGGCACAAGAAGCTATCCCATCTAACCTTCAAGACCATGAATGAGCTTGTCAAGAAAGAACTGGTTAGAGGCATTCCTCAAGTGGAATTTTCTAAGGATGGACTGTGTGATGCCTGCCAAAAGGGAAAACAGATTAAAGCATCATTCAGAAAGAAGCTTGATTCAACAATTGAAGAACCTTTGCAATTGCTACACATGGATTTGTTTGGACCACTCAATGTGTTATCCATCTCTAGGAAAAGATTTTACCTAGTAATTGTAGATGATTTCTCAAAGTTCTCTTGGACATATTTCCTTCATCAATCACATAAGGCAAGTCAACAATCATCCTGATTTCAAAGTAAGAAGAATCAGGAGTGACAATGGAACTGAGTTCAAGAATTCTGTGATAAGATCATTTTTGTGAAGAAAATGGGATAATGCATGAGTTTTCTGCAGCAAGAACTCCACAATAAAATGGAGTGGTAGAAAGGAAAAACAGATCTTTTATTGAAGCTGCAATGACAATGCTTGAAGAATCAAAGTTACCAACATATTTCTGGCCTGAAGCTGTGAATACTGGTTGCTACACTCGGAATATTTCTTTGTTTAATCAAGCAAAGTGCATGACACCATATCAATTGTTCAAGAACAAGAAACCAACTCTAAATTTTCTTCATGTCTTTGGCTGCAAATGTTATACCTTGAGAAATCAGACTGATCAACATGGGAAGTTTGATGATAAAGTAGATGAAGGAATTTTTGTTGGATATGTTGTGGGAAAAGCATATAGAGTCTATAATCTAAGAACCAACATTGTTATGGAATCAATACATGTTGTGTTTGATGATAAAAAGATTGGAGGACTGCTAGATGAAGATTCTCATGAGAGTCTCAAATTTGATAATGTGGTGATGGTTAGTGATGACAGTGATGATGAAGTGATCAGGAAATAATGGCAAAGGATAACGCAAAAAAATCTACTACTAATGAAGCAAAAAATTCAACATCTGTCGAGTTGCAAAATGCTTCATCCGTCGGGAGACAATCTGCTTTATCCGTCGGGAGACAATCAGCCTCATCCGTCGGAACACAAAGTGCACCATTCGTCAGGTCTTCAAAAGAAGCTGAAAGTCAGAATAGATCACTTACACAAAATTCTCCTTTCTCAAATCAAAGATTCACAAACTCAGGGGGAGTTTCTAATAATAAAAACTCAGTCATACATCAAGACAACAATGAGGCATCTTCATCTAGAGCTAATCTACCTCAACAAAGGAAATGGATAAAAGATCACCCCTTTGAGCTCATCATTAGTGATGTGTCTTCTAGAGTTCAAACAAGGAGAGCAACTCAAGAAGAATGTCTATATAGCAGCTTCCTATCTAAGGAAGAATCAAAGAAGGTAGAAGAAACTTTTTTGGATCCTGGTTGGATTTTAGCTATGCAGGAGGAGCTAAACCAATTTGAAAGGAATAAAGTATGAAAGCTGGTACCCAAGCCTAAAGGAAAGAATCTAATTGACACCAAATGGGTATTCAGAAACAAGATGGATGAAAATGGCATAGTGGTCAGGAACAAAGCTAGAGTGGTTGCTAAGGGCTATTGTCAACAAGAAGGAATAGATATTGATGAAACTTTTTCTCCTATTGCAAGACTTGAAGCTATCAGAATTTTCTTAGCATATGCAGCCCATACCAATTTCAAGGTCTATCAAATGGGTGTCAAAAGTGCTTTTCTAAATGGAGATTTGAAGGAGGAAGTCTATGTCAGCCAACCTCCTGGTTTTGAAGATCCAAATTTTCCAGAATATGTCTACTATCTTTTGAAAGCAATTTATGGACTGAAGCAAGCACCTAGAGCCTGGTATGACACTTTTTCAAAGTTTCTTTTGGAAAATCAGTTCACAAGAGGTACTATTGATAAAACCTTATTCTTTAGAAATGTTAATGGCTCTAGTATACTTGTTCAAATTTATGTAGATGATATTATATTTGGCTCTACAGATGAAAAACTTTGCAAAAAATTTGCCAAATTAATGCAAAGTAAGTATGAAATGAGCATGATGGGAGAACTAACTTACTTTCTTGGTTTGCAAGTGAAGCAAGTTAGTGATGGAATATT